>NC_135052.1:24195604-24283104 GCF_051014685.1 Ptiloglossa arizonensis | reverse complement strand
GCTGGCAGGGTTCTCTCACCGACCATAGATCCGAGATCTCCCATAGAAACGAGAAATTTCGAGCGTAGAGTTCTCTCACCGATCAAACATTCGAGGTGTCCTGAAAAACCAAAACTTCGGGCGTATAATTCTCTCGCAGATCATAGATCCGAGATGTTCTAAAAAAAAAACCAACAAAAAGAGTTCTCACGTACAGTTCTCTCGCCGACCATAGATCCGAGATGTCCTAAAAGAAAAATCAACAAAAAGAGTTCTCGCGTACAATTCTCTCGCCGACCATACATCCGAGATGTCCTGAAAAAAAATCAACGGAAAGTGTTGATGTGTTCTCGGCGGTGTTCTCTCGCCGAGCATAGATCCGAGATAAGAACCGTGAAATTCGCGCGCAAATCTTCCCCGTCCGATTCTCGCCAACGAGTACCACGAATCCGGACTACGGTTAGAGTACGGTACCTAGAGTACGGTACACCGACGGAGTCTCGTTCGCTCGTAAAGCAGAGTCCTCGGCTAGGTTTCGTTGGAGTACGGCGCGCGAAAACTGTGAACCTCGCACGGTGCTCTCTGTTTTGGAGAGCGACGACGACGACGACGAAATCGGACGAGCGCGTGCACGCGCGTAAGAGACGCGGGCGGAAGCGCACACGTGGCACCCACGTGGAGAGGAGGCGTTCCCTTCCATATCATTCAGAGATAGACGCGCGGAATAACACTTTTCGAATTCAACATCCTTTGCCCCGGCACAACAGCGCGTACAGTTTATTGATCGTGGTCACGCGGTGTTCGCGTTCAGGCGCATGCGCGACCTCGACGACGCCATGTTCGCCATGCCGCCGCCACGCTGTCGTCATCCCCTCCCCCGACGGATTTCACCCTGTCCGTCCAGGAACATGTTATCCGGCCTGCGCGAATTCGCGCCCGACAGCCCCGCGGATCTCATCGTTGCCGCTTGGCACGGATCTACGCGATCTTTCGCGATCTAGATCGCCGTTCTTCCACAGGTCTTCGTGCTCCCTGCGTTTCTTCGTTGCTTCACCGCTCCTCCCCTTTCCCCCTCCTCATGAGAGGATGTCGAGTTCCCTTCGACGATCGCGCGATGTTTTCGGTCGCGGTTCGAGGTTGACGTCGCACTCTCGCTAAGTAGGACGGCCTATTTATCCACCTACTCTCGAACACCTACAGGATTTTAATATTTTAGAACACTTGTTTCAACTCGGTATTCTCCTTACGTGTAACCCCATCTTAGGATCTGTATTCTCTTCTCCTGGACCTCTCAGACCACTTTGGACACCTTGTCCAGACTCTGAATTCTTCTTTTGGTTAACTCCATCTTAGGATCTATATTTCTTCTCCTGGAACTCTTACACCACTTTGGACACCTTGTTTAGGCTCTGAATCCTTCTTTTGGGACCTGTATTTGCTTCTCCTGAAACTCTTGGCTTCCCTTGGATACCTTGCTCAGACTCTGAATTCTTCTATTGAGTAACTTCACCTTAGGATCTATGTTACTCTTTCTAGAATTCTTGGGGTCCCTTGGACACTTTGTTTAGGACTCTAAATCCTTCTTTTGGGACCTGTATTTGCTTCTCTTGAAATTCTTGGCTTCCCTTGGATACCTTGCTCAGACTCTGAATTCTTCTATTGAGTAACTTCAACTTAGGATTTATATTACTCTTTCTAGAATTCTTGGGGTTCCTTGGACACTTTGTTTAGATTCTGAATTCCTCACTTGGGAATCCTTCTTATGAGAATCCTTCTTTTGGGACCTGTATCTTCCTCCACTGAAACTCTCGAATAACACCACCTCGAATTCTTTCGAATAACACCACCTTGGGACCTGTGTCATCTCCTGTGACTCTTTGCCCTTCTTGGACTCCTGTTTCAACTCTGAATTCTTCTTTCGAGTAACTCCACCTTAGAATCTACATCTCCTTCTCCTGGAACCCTTAAACCACTTTGAACACCTTGTTTACACTGAATTTCTCATTCGGGAAACTCCACCTTAGCACCTGTGTCATCTTCCAGAACTCTTTGCTCACCCTGGGCATCGAGACTCTGCCCAATGATTATTTAGCCTCTGAATTCTACATGTAGGTAACACCACCTTAGCACCCGTGTCATCCTCTCTGCCCCACACTGACACCAAAGTCCCTAAACCGGAACTCTCACGCGGGAGGAAATCTGAAGCTCGAATCTCTTATCAGAAAACAGTGGATAATCGGTATAATTTTCGACTGGACCCCTCATTCGTACCATCCGTGTGTTTCAAACCTTCCCCCAGGTGGTAAGAAGGTCAGAACGAATCGCAGATTGGTCAAGAGTGGGGCTGGCAAGGAATAAGAAAAGCAAACTCTCGTTTAGGGAGGATAAACATTTCTAGCATCGGGCAACGGTATACTCGGCTGGCCCCCTCGTACACCCCCGCTTCGTCGGGCTTCCTTTTGTACGCTGGCAAAGGAGTAAAGATAATGTCGAGGAGGGGCAGTGACTATTCTGTAGCCAGTCGGAGCTGTCTCTTTCTCCGTTGCTCTCCTCAGAGGGTAGCGTAAAGGCTGGGGGATGCCGAAGAAAAGGTGACGGTAGTGGTAAAAGGGTTCGTCGAGGGAGACAATGCTGCGGAAAGAAGGGTTCGATCCAGTGCCCTTCAGATTAGAGTCCCGCTATTGTTTCTCACGTTTCTTTCTCGCTCGTTCCGAAGTGTCGTCTCATTAAAACACGTTCAGAGAGCGTCGCGGCGAGCACAGGTGGCCCCGTGAGAATCGTTTAACTTCCAGCGACTACTTTCCTTAAAAAATCACCCGGCTGGTTCCTCCACGTGTGGGATAAACGGCAAAATGGGAAACAAATTGTCAGTGGTATGCACGCGCGCGAGAGCGAAGGATCGATGACGAACTCGTGGCTCTGAACTATGAACAATCTTTCGGATCGTTCGTTCTCGTCGAACCATCGTTTCTTTCGTCGAATTTCTTTGCTTCTCTAGCCCGAGTAGCCAAAATTAGTCGTGGTTTTACACGTGGAGGGGTGTTTAAGCTCGAACAGCGACGTTCGGGTCAGTTCGGACCCCTGTGTAGACGCAGGGTCAGTTTTCTTCGGTACTGGATGTCGAACACGGTTGGGAAGATGTATTTCTGGATGGTGTGACTTTAAAAAGAGGAAACGTGTTCAGTGTGGTGGAACAATTCACTCATGTTCCAGTTTAGAAAATTGTTACTCGAGAGTTTTTCAATATTTTTGCTATAGTAATTGCAACGTAGCTCTTCACGAGCTCGTAGATAATGCTTATGAGGGACGGTGTACATTGCAAAACGACCTGGTCTTCTATTCTCATTATCGATTATTATTTTTATGTGTGCCACGATTTGTAAAGATAAACGTAAACGGGCGTTACGGTACGAGGTTACGTTAGGGGTCTAAATTGACCCACGCGTAGTCCCCCGACCGTCTGACGTTCTTCTATTCTCAATATGGAGTATTATTTTTATGTGTGCCACAATTTGTAAAGATAAACGAAAACTGACATTACGGTACGAGGTTACGTTAGGGGTCTAAATTGACCCACGCGTAGTCCCCCGACAGCCTGACGTTCTTCTGTTCTCAATATAGAGTATTATTCTTATGTGTGCCACAATTTGTAAAGATGAACGAAAACCGACGTTACGGTACGAGGTTACGTTAGGGGTCTAAATTGACCCACGCGTAGTCCCCCAATAGCCTGGCGTTCGAGTGTCAATAATTTTTACATCTTTCAATTATTACATTGTAAGTTAGGCCTCGCTTTAAATATCGCTCCGTCTGTTTTACTTATTTTGTAAATAATATCGAATGCACATGACTCCCAAATATTATCATTTTTTACAAAATGTTTGCACAAAAGGTTCTTCGTGGTAAATGATCCAGAAATTTGGAAAAAATTCAACTTGCGATACTTTCTCTGACTCGAACTATTATCCCGCACCGATTATTGTATACTAAACGATAATAGGTCGTTTAAACAAATACGCTCTTAATCGTCCAAACACAATAATTTTCTCCTCTTTCGACGCAATATCGACGAACTTATTAAATTATTAAATTGAACATTTTCTCTACTACAGTATTAACGAAATTCAACTCACCGACATCTAGACTATCTAAAATTACTATAAATATCAATCATTACCGCAGTAACATCGACACTATAGATTATCGAATTGTTTTCCCCACAATAATCGTACTACGCTAATGGGTCACGTTTGAATAAATATTTCAATTTTCCTCCACAGTTCGATTCGACTCTACACCCTAAATTCGCCTAATTAACTTTTTCTCGAGAATGTGTTATAATTACGTATGCATAGCTCCGCGGAAAATCGTCATCGCGAATGGCTCGAGTCGCTCAACTTCGAACGACTTCTCCCCCCTCCACTATCCTCGTAAATCCTCCGGTACACTGTAATCTCGATGTCAGTAGGGGGGGACCGGTCTCCGAATAGTCGGTTTTCGAGCGTAAGCTCGCTTTTCTAACCTCGAGGGACGACCGAATCGACGCGAGCACCAAGAATGCATTCGACTCGACACGGCCGTTGCATACGGCGACTCGTAAATGATTCAGTGCGGAGGATCGATGGGAAAGCGGTGCTAATTCCAGTCGCGCTGTATCTCGAGTTTGTACGTACGCGATATAATGGACACATGGCGTATAGTAATAGTCGCATCGATCGAGCGCCAACTACCGAGCAAAGAAAACACGCCTCGCGTCGGGATGCTTTTTCGCCCAGTGGAAAACCGGGAAAACCGGCGGAAAATTCAACACGCTCGGACTTCCGCGCTGGTGAACCGCCGGGGAACGAAATCGAAAGCGATCGACGATTAATTAACCCCTAACTGGTACTCTGGTTATTTTATCGCATATACGGCATAGTGGAGTATACAATACACGTATATATCTATTATAACGAATTAATAAGATTAATTTACATTAGATTCCTTCTTAAAAATTTCGACGAATAATTAAACGAATGTTTCTTGATAAATTAATAAAACTAATTTACGTCAGATTCTTTCTTAAAAATGTTTACAAATATTTAATAAAGTGTAATTATATATATTTTTGTTTTTAGATATTTGTAAACAATTTTAAGAAAGAATCTAATGCAAATTAGTTTATTACGTACCACTTGGTTTCTTTGTAGGTTAACAAAAGGAATTTTTAAAATAGATTATCAAGAAGCTGGAAGCTATATAATAATATACGTACAATTGTTTAAATATTCGGAGAAATTTCTAAGAAACAATCTAATGTAAATTTGTCTTATTAATTTACCAAGAAATCAGAAGCTATATAATAATATACATACAGTTGTTTAAATAGTGTTAGAAATGTTTAATAAAAAATCTAATCCTATTAATCTACCAAGAAACCGAATGGTGTATAATAATATACGTATAATTGTTAACTATTTGGAAAAATTTCTAAGAAATAATCTAACGCAAATTAGTCTTATTAATTTATCAAGAAATCAGAAGCTATATAATAATATACATACAATTGTTTAACTATTTGGAAAAATTGCCAAGAAACAATCTAATGTAAATTAGTCTTATTAATTTACCAAGAAATCAAAAGCTATATAATAATATACAAACAATTGTTCAAATATTCTTAGAAATGTTTAATAAAAAATCTAATCCTAATAATGTATCAAGAAACCAAATGGTATGTAATAATATATATACAATTGTTAAACTATTTGGAAAAATTTCTAAGAAACAATCTAATGTAAATTAGTCTTATTAATTTACCAAGAAATCAGAAGTTATATAATAATATACAAACAATTGTTCAAATATTCTTAGAAATGTTTAATAAAAAATCTAATCCTAATAATGTATCAAGAAACCGAATGGTATATAATAATATATATACAATTGTTAAACTATTTGGAAAAATTTCTAAGAAACAATTCAATGTAAATTACTCTTATAAATTCATCAAGAAATCGTAATATTCGTTTAAATATTCGTCACGAAATTGTTAAGAAAAAATCCACTATAAATACACTCATATCGATCTAGCGATGTTTCGAATAAATGGAATTTTCGACAATAAAAAAAAAAAAAATTCGCTGTGTAACCAGTTACGGGTTAATTCACCGATGGTTCTCCAAGGGTTCACCGAGTGTTCTTCAGCAAGATTTTGCACGCTTTAAACTTCCCATTTTTCTCCACCGTCTTCGAAAAGCTACGAGTCGACGACGATGAATCGAAAGCTCCGTTAACAGAGGGGCCACCGTCGAATCAACGTTTACGCGACGCAACTCAGAGAAAGCTCGAAGAGCCTCCACGAATATCCTCTTGGAATCACAAGGACGCATTCAATCTTTCAGCCATTTTTCCCCGTGCCCGTTCGACCAGTCCGGATCGCGGAAACGTCATCAACGACCTCGTTACTGTTCAACGCGTAACCTCGAACTGACTGTTCTCTGTCGTTGGAGGGAAAACCGAGTCGCCCGGTTTGATTTCGTCCAAGTGCGTTCGTGGAAAATGGGAACGGAACGGTATGAAAGGAAACGGTCCGTTCGCGAAATTAATTTAAATAACATCCTTTTTTTTTTCCCTCCCCCCGCCCCCTCCGCTCCCACGGGGTTGCGTTTCTTTACGAACGAAGCTTTCAATTACGCGAACGAACGGATGACCGCGCGAACGAAATTGGAGAAAGTAAATAATTAGAAAAAAAAAAGAAGAAAAATAAAAGGGGGGAATTTTTCTTCTTACGGAGCTTTTCGAATCGTCTCTTTGTACAGTGGAGATATTGCCCAACGTCCAATGAAATTTCCACGGTAATGACTGGTCTCTGCTCCGTTTCTGACTGTCATTCGCGCTTAATCGTGTCCACCGTTCCGTTATCGATCGTTAAAACGGGTCAGGTACATTAGTTACAGAGGCAGCAGGCCTCCCCTGTTCGCTTATTTACTCCCCCGCCCACATCGCTAAGATACGACACTGTGCGCATACGATTTCGAGTTTGAGGCCTGTGAGCGGTTTTGCATCACTCAGGGGATTTTCCAGTGCTTTTAACTCGGTGTTTCGGTTTCATTTGGTTCAAGGTTAGGGAATTAATCGTCGATTGGATATGTTTGAGATCGTTTCGGTAATTTGAGTATCTTGAATTCCGGTGTTTTGAGCTTGAATTTCGTATACTATTTCGGTGAGTTTTCTATATTATTAGAAGGATTTTTAATTTAGTGTTTCGGTTAGAAACCTTTCAACATTCTGGAATTATCCGTTGGTAAATTTTGAGATTATTTTGGAAATTTGAGAGCCTTGAATTCCGGTGTTTTGAGCTTGAATTCCGTATAGTATTTCGGTTAGTTTTCTATATTATTAGAAGGATTTTTAATTTAGTGTTTCGGTTAGAAACCTTTCAAGATTGTAAAATTATCCCTTGGTAAATTTTGAGATTATTTTGGAAATTTGAGAGCCTTGAATTCCGGTGTTTTGAGCTTGAATTCCGTATACTATTTCGGTTAGTTTTCTATATTATTAGAAGGATTTTTAATTTAGTGTTTCGGTTAGAAACCTTTCAAGATTGTGGAATTATCCGTTGGTAAATTTTGAGGTTATTTTGACAATTTGAGCATCTTGAATTCCGGTGTTTTGAGCTTGAATTCTGTGTACTATTTCGGTGAATTCCTTTGTATCATTGGAAGGATTTTTAATTTAGTGTTTCGGTTGGAAACCTTTTAACATTGTGGAATTATCCGTTGGTAAATTTTGAGATTATTTTGACAATTTGAGCATCTTGAATTCCAGTGTTTTGAGCTTGAATTCCGTGTACTATTTCGGTGAGTTTCTTTGTATCATTGGAAGGATTTTTAATTTAGTGTTTCGGTTAGAAACCTTTCAAGATTGTGGAATTATCCGTTGGTAAATTTTGAGATTATTTTGGAAATTTGAGAGCCTTGAATTCCGGTGTTTTGAGCTTGAATTCTGTGAGTTCCTTTGTATCATTGGAAGGATTTTTAATTTAGTGTTTCGGTTAGAAACCTTTCAAGATTGTGGAATTATCCGTTGGTAAATTTTGAGATTATTTTGACAATTTGAGCATCTTGAATTCCGGTGTTTTGAGCTTGAATTCTGTGTAGTATTTCGGTGAGTTCCTTCGTATCATTGGAAGAATTTTTAATTTAGTGTTTCGGTTAGAAATCTTTCAACATGTCACATTATTTTCTCCGATTTGACGTTTTCAGCTCTACTTGCGATTTCGCGTTATTCGCGCGCCAAAAATATCAAATATTTCTAATCGTGGAATTCCGAACTTTTACTCGTAAAAGTTTTGAAAACTTCTATTTCTAATCGCAGGAGATTCCCGTGTCTTAATTAAGAGATCTTGGAAATCTGTATTTCAAGGTGACGAGTCTCGTCCATTTAAAGCTTCGAGTAAATTGCAATTTAGGAAATTTTTTGGAAAATATTTCGGGGTTACGAGCTTCTTTTATTTTAAATGCTTCTAATTTTTCACGTATAAACATTTTTAGTTCTTTTTACTTCGGATAGAGTTTTCAGAAATTATCAAATAATTTTAATCACAAAATTTCCAGCTCTCCCCCCCCCCCCCCCCCCTCCATGTTTCATACGTCGCTATTTCTAATTATCGACGCTAGCATTTTGTATACAGTTCACACTAAAGAAATGATTGAAGAATTGAATTTTCAAAAATTTTTACTACATATTATCAAATACTTTTAATCGACTTTTAAACGTTTTGTAAGTTTTACATTTCTATTTCCAATCGTTGAAGCTCGCGTGTCTTATCTAGGTTTAGGTTAAGTCTGGGTTAGGTCTAGGTTAGGTTACGTGGAAAACACGATCGTCGATTTTTCGCAAATTTTCATTATTACCAAATAATAACCTTCTTAATCATAGAATTCCGTGCCTTTTATGCACATAAGTTTTCCACTCTTCTATTTTCAGGTTTGAGTTAAATTTGAGTTAGGTATAGGTTAGATCTAGGTTAGGTTGCTACTAAAACACGATTGTCAAATTTTCGCGAATTTTTATTATTACTAAATACTTCCAAACACGTTACTTTACGCTTTTTATAACCCTTAAATTTACGAATCTCTATTTTTAAATGTAGATTTGGTCTAGGTTAGGTCCAGGTTAGGTTCCAACTAAAACACGTTCGTTGAATCTTCGAGAATTTTCATGATTATTAAATACTTCCAAATACGTTACTTCACGCCTTTTATCCACCCTTAAATTTACACATTTTTATTTTCAAGTTTAGGTTAGGTCTATATTATGTCGAGGTTAGGTTCCTACTAAAACACGACCATAGAATTTTTATTATTACTAAATACTTCCAAACACGTTACTTCACGTTTTTTATATAACCCTTAAATGTACGAATCTCTATTTTTAAATCTAGGTTAGTTCTAGGTTAGATTCCATCGAAAACACAATCGCGGAATTTTCAAAAATTTTCATTATTACTGAATACTTCGAAACCGGTTACTCCACGCCTTTCATTCACCCTTCAATTTGCGCATCTCTATTTGAAATCGTCATCGGGGCTCGCGTCACGCGTCCAGCTCGCGTCAAAGAAATTACAGATGCGAGCGACAGCTGGCTGCGAAACGTGTCGTTCGCAGTCCCGAAACGTGTAAGAATAAGGGAAGAGGGAAGAAGGCACTGCTGGGACGATGTCTCGAATGACGTCACGGCCCCTCGTGGTACCCACATCATCTGTCCGCGTTATGGAGGTGCTTCGAAAAGAGAAACCAACAAAAAAAAAAAAAGAAATGAAGAAAGAAAATAAAAAAAATAAAAAAAATTGAAGAGGTTTCACTGACGATCGGTGGGCTCGTTTCGAGAACGTGTCCCCGTGCCTGTGTAGTCCCCGCACTTCCTGGGGATCACCTTCCTGTTTCCCTCCACTTTCCCCCCACCCTCGTGATCTGCATCGTAAAACAGGAGAAGGATCCCTGGGGTCGTTTCCACTCCTTTGTGACCTCGATTTCGTTGTTTTTGGCGATGAGTTGATCGTTCAAGGTACAACGATCGCAGCTGTGTTCTTCCTCCTCGTTTGAATAATTATCGCCGATTAGAAACAACAATTAGTCAAATAATCTCAACAGAGACTGTTTATACGTTACTCTTGTTCTGTAATTTTTTATATTGTTCATTTTTTATATGTATATATACATATTTTTTTTTTTTCATATTCTCTGTACCGAGTTTCACAAGATTCGATTAATTTTGTAAATATTGAACCTTATGAATAATTGTTTCACTTATTTTACACGAGAGACACACAAAGTTTCTAATTTGAGATATAATTTTCTATAGTACACTTGGACACGATTTTGTCATTCCATAGAATTTTATAACAATCGATTAATTTTTCACCAGTGACAAGTGTTTTTTATTATTTATTTCGTACAGAAGTCACACTTTCCAGTCTTGAAATACAAAGAGCACAGAATATACTTTTTCCCATGGTACGATTTTAATAAATTTTCGTCCCCTGAGTCGAATTTTATAACAATCGATTAATTTTATTTTCCTTCATTTATTTTACAAGAAAGGTGTAGAAAATTCCCATTTTGACATGCAAAGCGCACGGTCGTTACAATTGTTTGTAACGTCGCAATTCTCCGTGCAGAATTTTACAAGAATCGATTTAATTTATCGCACCAGTGATAATAGTTTAATTTATTTTATACGAATAACACGCGAGATTTTGAAATACAAAGCGCACACGAAGGGGTGTATTTCTATCGCTCGGTCGATAATTGTTATAAATTCGTAACGAACCTAGTTTTCGGTTATAACAATTGGCAAAGAGCTCGCAAGGTTCTCGCTTTGCGTCATTAAATATGCAAAGAATGGACGTACAAATGCGTCGATGATTCTCAAGGTTTCCCCGCAAAGAATGTATTCGTTGCTACGATGATGTGATTGACTTTTTGGAACGTTTCCTCGGTGGTTCATTCTGTGAAAACGTTTCTCTCGTTCTCCGGTTATTAAAGATTTTCCAGTCAGTGTATTGTTTCTCTGTATTTCGTTCGATTTTGACGGAACTAATTTTAAAATTTCCTCGTTCAACAAACACTTATTAACCGCCGTGTCGTTCGTTCCTAAGTGACACTAATGCTTCGGTTAAAGCGGCATTCTTCAAATATTTATACATTATATACAACCTGTCAAACTTAACTTCCATGTTTTCGACACGAAACGAAAATACAAATATGGAAAACGATAATCGAGACGCTTTCCATGGAAACAATTTCTTTGTGAAATTAACATCGATATTTATATTCTCGAAATCGATTTTCTTGCGAAGGAAGTCTTTACTAACAAAATTATTGTTATTATTATTATTAATTTTCTCGAGGAGAGTTCCTTATTAACAAATTATTATCATTATCATTTTCTCGAGGAGAATTCCTTATTAACAAATTATTATCATTATCATTTTCTCGAAGAGAAATCTTTATTAAAAAATTATTATCATTATCATTTTCTCGAAGAGAAATCTTTATTAAAAAATTATTACTGTTATTATTTTCTTGAGGAGAAATCTTGACTAATAAATTATTACTGTTATTATTTTTATGAGGAGAAATCTTTAGCAACGAATTATTACTGTTATTATTTTCTTGAGGAAAAATCTTTAGCAACGAGTTGTTATTATTATTATTATTTTCTTGAGGAGAATTCTTTACTAACAAATTATTATTATTTTATCGAGGAGAAATTTTTACTAACAAATTATTATTGTTATTATTTTCTCGAGGAGAATTCTTTATTAACAAATTATTATTGTTATTATTTTCTCGAGGAGAATTCTTTATTAACAAATTATTATTGTTATCATTTTCTCGAGGAGAAATCTTTATTAACAAATTATTACTGTTATTATTTTCTTGAGGAGAAATCTTTAGCAACGAATTGTTATTATTATTATTATTTTCTTGAGGAGAATTCTTTACTAACAAATTATTATTGTTATTATTTTCTCGAGGAGAATTCTTTACTAACAAATTACTATTATTATTATTATATCTAAACTTCTCTCGATTTTCGATTATTCAAACGTCCAATGCATTCTTGTACTAACCCTTTGATCGAAGGAAATAATTAGTATAAAAAATATTTCTAACTAGAACAATTTATTATTATTATTATTATTATTATTATTAGTATTATCATTATTATTTTCTTCAATCTACTACAACTTCAAATCCACAGAATACAAATTCACAGGACACTTCTTGCTCATACCGAAGGACTAAGAGGACACTTTGAACCTTTTTCTTCGATCGTCCATAACCTCGAAAACGTAAAATATATAGAACGTTTACTGCGAGTGAGTTTACTCGTCGCATCGGAAAACTAACGCCGTAAGAATCGAATAAAGTATTAACGGGAGCAACGGTTATTGTCGTCGTTGTCTTTTTTCTTTTTTTTTTTTTTTCAACGATCCGTATTCGTAAGCGTTTAAAAAATCCTGCCGAGAGGATCCATCGATAGCGAGCAACGCTCGCAACAGCTGAAGTTCCCCCTTTTACGTTGAAAAGTTTCCTTCGAGCTCGTGTGTCGCTCCTCGAGGCGCGTTTCCTCGGATCCTCTCGCCATGGACGATAAAGAGCAATCGATGCGAGCTTTTATGCGAGAGAACGACCACGAGGACGTGTACCGTGGTGACCGCCGTGGTTTCCGGGCCGTAGTCACAGGACAATTATTTTCAACGTTGCTGACTCCCCTGTTCGAAGCAACATTCCTTTTTTCCAAGTATAGAATGCCCCCTCTGCGCATGACGCCCGTGTTGTTATTAATAACAATTGAAGACGTCGAAACCTGAACAGCTTCGACCGGATAAAAACTTGATGGGAAATCGAGTTTCTTCCGTGGTCCCCTTTTCGAACTCGAAAAAAAAGTTCGCTACTTGTCGGTTGGAATTTTGTTCCGGTTACACGCTTCAATTTACAAAACGCAAATCTCCGAGCGATAATTCTCCAGAAACGGGAGAAATTCCCCAGAACGTGGAATAATTCCACAGAGCCAAGATGGCCGACTTCGAAGCGTCGAAAGTGAACGTTAAGTCTCACGAGTCTCTGCAACGTTGTTCCAGGGCTCTTCGTCTTTACGTGGAAAGAATTTCTTGGGAATTTCGTTGCTCGAAAAGCTTTGAGAATTTTTCAAAATTCGAAATTCGAAATTCGAAATTGGAGAATTTTATTTTTGACGGTTGGACACAAGTTTGACAATTGTGTCGCGATAATTTGAATATTGTCGAGCTTTCTTCGAATAATATACACGAAGTATCGTTTCACGATCGAACCTAACCTCATTCGATCGTTCGTCGAAGAATCTGGTGTTTCAATATGGCGGACGAGTAGTCTCGTTTGATTTACGTGACTCGTTAATTTTGAAATATTTATTTTTCAGAAAGTTACGCCGAATTCGATCGATACGAATGTTCTAATTTCTTCTGGAATCTTTAATGACGAACTTTTATATATAGTATACTTTTATGGAAATCTGTCAGCTCGACAGGTTAATTAATTTCATAGCTAATCGTAACAAAGAAACGCTATTCGACAAATGCTTTATCGATTCGGAGATAGGTAGGTATGTTTCTATACTTTCTCGTGTACAGGAAATGCGGGGAATTCGAAGTGGAATTTATATGGAAGAAATATACCGAATAAATTTATGTCGATAAAAGTTTATCGATTTAACATTGACGGGACAAAAGTTACAACGAAAACGAATCATATTTCACTCTCGATACAACAAGTTTTTGTAGGAATTAGTATATAATCGATGCCGGTAAATCTAGTGTTAAAGAAATTTCCAATATGGCGGAAAACTAGACTGCTCTTAAAGAATTATAACGGTATGAGTTTGTCAACTATCGCGATAATATGAAATATTGTTGAGCTTTGTTCGTAGAAATGATTCTACACAAAGCATCGTTCCACGATCAAACCTAATCTTACTTGATCGTTCGACACTCGATAAAGTGTCGATTAGGGGATGTCTAAACTCTGCTTTTAAAGAATTACACACTGTGAGTGTGTATAGATGATTGCGACGATTTAAAAACGATCAATGTTCTTCTTAGACGCGAGTAATCCGAGCAAACCATCGATCCATGATTAATCCTAACTTTATTCAATCACTTGTGGACGAGGTGGCTCTTAAAGAATTACACTCCAAAAGTGTTTATTGATTATGTTCCCAGTTTATTTCTGTAGAAACGTAATCTAAGCAAAGCATTGATCAATAATTAATCCTAATCTTACTCGATCATTTCTCAACGAAATAATCTTCAAACTCTGTATCTAACTTTCCAAAATGGCGGACGACCAGAGAGCTCTTAAAGAATTATCCTCCGATTTATCAATTACACATCAACTCACGCTTAATTATAATCTTATTCTATGACTTCTCAACGAAACAATCTTCAAACTCTGTAACTAACTTTCCAAAATGGCGGACGACCAGAGAGCTCTTAAAGAATTACTCTTCCAGTAATCAATTAAACATCAACTCACGCTTAATTCTAATCTTACTCGATGACTTCTCAACGAAACAATCTTCAAACTTTGTCTCTACCTTTCAAAATGGCGGACGACCAGAGAGCTCTTAAAGAATTACTCTTCGATTAATCAATTAAACATCAACTCACGCTTAATTATAATCTTATTCTATGACTTCTCAACGAAACAATCTTCAAACTCTGTAACTAACTTTCCAAAATGGCGGACGACCAGAGAGCTCTTAAAGAATTACCTTTCGATTAATCACTTCCATTACTAGCTTCTTCACACGAATCAGAAATCTGAGCAAAGCATCGATCCAAGTTTGATCCCAGGCTCGATCCGAGGGATGTTCCCCATCCTAAAGGAATCTGATTTTCCCCGGAAACTTCTGGACGAGCAACACGACGGTCGTGAGAACGCAGCCTGGTTGGGTGTTGGTTTCCAGCCGGTTGTCACAGCACGCGCCGAAACGCGACACCGCGTCAGGAGGCCTTACATGCGTTTGCGTTTGCGTGTGCGATTCGTGCATGCACGCTGACGCACTGCCTGCGAATTCCGTGCGTCTTGGATTGCTAATCGGTGGCCATTTCCAGCGGGACGTCCTGTCGGCTTCACCGATTCCGCTTCGAGCCACTTCCGTGGCCAAGTATCGACGCAGCACCTCGTCCTTTTGCTAACGAATGGAGCAGACTCTCGTATAACGCTGTTAACGTTCACCGTGTTGTAGGAATTCGTGTCACAGAGAACGGTGTCGTACAAGGAAAAATCTTTTTTTTTTTATAAATCTATAAAAAACTTTTTTTTATAAATCTAATTTTCAAAATGTGTCACGTATATTTACAGTAAGCTTTCTTGAATTACAAGACTTAGGTGATATTTTTTAGCACTGATAATCATTGTCGGTTACGTTCAGAGTGACTGTGATGAAAAAACAAAGCAACGACGAAACATGAGAAGTAGGTAATGACGAAGAAAACAATCTAATGTCTAACTGAAATGGATTTAATTCTTAAATCAACCGGTGTTTTATTATTTGTCGCGTTATAAGAGGGTCTACTGTATTTCCCGCCACGAGGAAACTGGTTCTTAGCTGTGTACGAATCCAAGATCATTCATGGTTGTTCCGAGAGGTTAGGTCGCCAACTCTGTAGCGAATAAAAATTATTTCGTGCTCTGTGTAGGGGAGAGAAGTTTTCTATATGCTTTTTTCTGGACTGTAGATAGACAGAATAGATAAACACCACCTGTCTCTCGAGGGGTTGCTCAACTTTGATGGGCCGAAATGTACGGTAGTTATTTAGAAATTGTTTGCGAAGATGTGGCATTTTAGAAAATTTGTTTGTATTATTTAAAGCAACAAATACTGAACTGTGAATTTATTAAACTTTAGTAACGAATTTTAATTCGTTAACTGTTATGAGAAAAATAGAAACTTTTTTTTTTTATTTTTGGCGATTAGATATTTCTTGTGACAAATAATCTTTTTTGAGGTGCTCTATGTAATTGGTCGTAACTTTTTCATAAATTTAAATTCATTAATAAAATTTGGTAGTTGCAGGTAATAGAGAAATATTTAATAAAATGACCCATCTTCAAAAATAATTTCTAGACTGTTTGAAATCGTGGACATTTTTCATGTTATTTGTTAATTTTACTCTCCATTTAAACAATTTTAGAAACTCATAGAAAATGATTGTCTCGTGTTCACAGTAGAATCAAAGACATGTACAATTTTTGGCTACATAAAAATCTCAAACAATGAACACGAGGCAAATTTTTAAACCTTTTTTAATAAAAGATAAACTTTTATTAAAGGATAAACTTTTTCTACGTTAGTGGTCGAATAAAAATTAGAATTCGATGTAACCATAGCTATACGAAGTATAAATTTTAGTTAACCATAACTATACAAAGTATAAATTCACATTGTTAATAAATTCAAAAATCGATTCTTTTTTTTGAAATCCACATTACGAATAATTTCAAAATTCAAAACCTGTATAAAGAAACCTTCAAAATCGTTGAATCTTCAATAAGAAAATAAATTTTTTCCACCGGCTGAAAACGCAATAAAAATTAAAATTCGACACAACCACAGCTATAAGATTCTTCACTTCGTCTCTGTACACGAACTATACATTTTTGCAACAAACGTTACACCCATAAATAAATTCACGTTACCATTAAATCGAACTCAAAAACTCAATTTTCCTTTCTGAGAACCAAACTGAGAATATTTAAATGTTTCAAAAATTAAATAAATCATCGATATTTATAAAATTCAAAAATCGATTCACAATTTTCTTCTTGGATTCGCAACCTTGTTACGAATATTTTCAAACTTCGAAACGTGTACGAAAAGACACGTTGAAAATCGTTGGATCCAGGGGTCCAACCGTCACGTGGGATCGATGATCGATTCCCCTCTGGGAAAATCAATTTTTTCCACCGGATAAAGGCGCACGCGCCGAGCTCGGTTCGAAGTTTGTTTTCGGCGCCTAGCCACCACTGTGGAGAAAAGGCTATTCGGTAAATAGTACCTGGAGGCGAAAGAGAGAGGGTACTGGCGTGGGGAGGGGAGAGGTAGGGGTGGGGGGATCGAGGTGCAGATGTCACATCAGCGAACACCTTTCGTGGAACAGCTGTTACGCCACACAGTCGACCCAGGAAAATCGTGACCTTCGGGGAGTCCCGTGCTCGCCTTTTACGATTCAACGGATTATAAAATCCTACAGGACGCCATCTCGTAGGAATAATGGCCGAGGAAGGTGGCCGAGTAGCTTTTCTGATATTCACGGGCTTCGTTGAACGATGACGCAACCGTTCGAAAGGTTCTGTAAGTTCTGGAACGTTCCTAGCGATTGTCAGCTGCGAGTCGCTTGGCGAGGGAGGGAGGGCAGAGGGAACTATGATGGGAATTAGGGCGGTGTTAGGAGAGCTCTTCTTTCTTCTTTGAAGCAGAATTTTGGAGGGAACAAGTCGAAATGTATGCGGACAATTTGCACCTCGACCTTTCCACGAATTTAATAATTCTTTATTTTCATTTTCAATGAGAATTGTTACTGTAGAACTATTGTAATAAATTCTTCCTTCTCTGAAGAATTGTTACAGTGGAACTATTGTAATAAATTCTTCTTTGAAGAAGAAGTATTATAGTGAGCTATTATAATAAATTCTTCTTTCTTTGAAGAAGGACTTTGGGGGGAAGAGGTCAAAATGTATGTGGACATTACTTTTGTTAAATTTACTAATTCTTTATTTTTATTTTCTTAGAGAATATTATAGTAGAACTGTTATAATAAATTGTTCCTTCTTTGAAGAAGAATTGTTAGAACTATTATAATAAATTCTCCTTTCTTTGAAGAAGAATTGTTACAGTAGAACTATTACAATAAATTCTTCTTCCTTTGAAGAAGAATTGTTACAGTAGAACAGTTATAATATAAAAAATTTTTCTTTCTTTGAAGAAGAATTATTATAGTAAGCTAATAGAATAAATTCTTCCTTCTTTGAAGAAGAATTATTACAGTAGAACTATTACAATAAATTCTTCCTTCTTTGAAGAAGAACTTTGGAAGGAAAAAGTCAAAATGTATGTGGACACTGCTTTTATTGAATTTGCTAATTCTTTATTCTGATTTGTCAGAGAATTATTACAGTAGAACTATTATAATCAATATTTTTTCCTCAAAAAAGAATTTTGGAGGGAAAATGTCAAATAGGTTGCACCTCGACCTTTTGCCGAATTTACTAATTCTTTATTTTTATCTTGATAGAGATAGGGTAAATTCTTTCATTTTTGAAGTAGAATTTTGGAGGGAAAAAGGCGAAAAGTTTGAACATTTTGCACCTTGAGCTTTTGCTGAATTTACTAACCCTTTACTTTTATTTAGATAGGGCAGGTGTTCTAATTACTGACACTTGAAGTTTACCGCGTAACTTCGTTTAATTATTTCGGATGTTATTTAACCTAAAAATCGTTCCAGATTGAAGTATAATATTGTTCAATCTTTCTTTTGTTTGTGAACATTTTTGTATACGTTTAATACGACGAATCGTGTACTAATTAATAAAAAATATTCAACGAACTCCAATGTCTCTACAACTGTCGCTCGAAAAATTGTCACTCGAATGGAAACGATTTTTACACATTAACGGCACATTCACGTTTATAAAATTTATTTTTATGTACTGAATGTAAACAAATATCTAACGTCTACGTAATGTTACGTAAAAATAAAGTCGTAGATAATTTCGTTATTGAATAAAATAATTTAAATGGCAGTTACAAGGCTCTGACAGTTATTGGAACATCTATCCTATACGTAAATAATTGAATTCGTTTATGGTACTCGTAAGCATATTCTTGGAACGTGCCAGAAAATTTTATCGATTTTCATTGACAATAAATATTTTCCATTCGATATTCTTTCTCGTTCCTACGATTTTATTTTAGATTACTTCGTACTATTATCGAGGTTAGATCTTTTATACTCATTCTTTTTTTGTTCTTCTCCTTTTCTCGCATTCGTTATTCTTTTGTTGCGTTCTTATTATAGCGCTTTCAAGGTTAAATTAACAACAGATTGAGCTTGCCTCGTCTTTAGGTTTGAAGTATATTTGATTTTATTTTCTTTGTCCAATAGTGTGTCATTTTCTTTGTTTCTTTTTAATGGTGAATTGTACCGGTTGATATTTGTTCGAGCCAACTTTTCTAATTTCGTGTATCGGTTCCACAAGTCGTCGAAAATAAAATTTGTTTTTCAAAAATCGTTAACAGCTCCATTATTTGTAACTTTTAAAATGGTTGTTAGGTTTGCATCGGCACAAATACAATACACTAGGATTGCTATGTTAAAAAATTTAGAAACAATTGGTTTTCATTTCTGTGATTTCTACACTTGTATTTTTATTTTTAATGTATAAACCATCACCAAGAGAGATTCAAATTCCTTGACTTTAAATTATCGAAAATTGTTTCGAGAGACTCTTCCAGGTTCTTTACTTCTTTCGATCTATCGTAACCAGGGAAAATATTCAAAGTTAATTTTACAGTCTTGCCTTCCAACCTAAATTTAAGGAAATATTAAAAATTAATTTTACATTCTTCCCTTCTAACCTAACTTTGAGTAATACTAAAAATTAATTTTACATTCTATCGTTCTAACCTAACTTTGAGGAAATGCTAATAATTAATTTTACATTCTTCCCTGCTAACCTAATTTTGAGTAATACTAAAAATTAATTTACATTCTTTCGTTCTAACCTAACTTTGAGTAATACTAAAAATTAATTTTACATTCTTTCGTTCTAACCTAACTTCGAGGAAATGCTAATAATTAATTTTACATTCTTTCATTCTAACCTAACTTCGAGGAAACACTAGAAATTAATTTTACATGCTTGCGTAGGATGGAAATGATACTTTCAACGTTTAAAACGAAAAATCATGCGAATTCGGAAAGGTTAAACGTCAAACTCGACCATTTTCAACGCGAATCCGCCATTTTGATCGCGAACTCGTCTCGAGGTTATGTTTCGGGCAATCTCTCGTCGATGATGGTTGAAAAAAAAAAGAAAGAAAAGAAAAAAAGAGAATCGATCGTGTTCTCCATTGTCGCGGCCGCTAAAAGAGACGTCGAGCACGGCTCGAATTAAACTTCGGTCAGGTCGTTGATAAACGAAAGGTGACACTGGTATGTTTTACGATAAGCCTGTTCTCTCCTCGAACGACGCTCCGTGTCGCTTGGTAAACGTTTATAAGAACGCGGCGAGTGGAATCTTCGCGAATCGTGTCGGGATCCTTCGTTGTTTTTTTCGTACAACAATCGCGAATTTTGCGAAAAATTCCTCGTTGAATATTTTTAACAATAAGTACACGACGCATACACGTGGGGGACTGGAACTTTAATTTACTTCAATTTTGTCGAAATTTTTTGCAAAATTTTTTTTCTGTGACAGGTACTTTGCAGTTGTTTTTTTTTTTTAATTATTTTGTTAAATTTTGTTACATAATTGAGTATTCCTTGGATAGTTCAAAATGTTTGACGTCCTTTGAAATTAACCATGTTTCTGGACGGAGTTTATATTTTTTTCTTTATGAAATAAATTTTTTGCATTCGTGGAGTAAATTTTGATATTGGTTGCAGAGGTCGATTTTTAATTATTGCGAGACAAGTGTATCAGAGGGAGGGAAACATTGTGGTGTTTCGTACTGGATGAAGCATTTTTTAAATACACTTCTTTTTATTTATATATTGGTTCTTAATCGACGTATCGAATTAATATTTGTTTATAAATTTTGTTCGTGATCGAATAGTATTTATTTATTTACCAGATGACGACTCATTAGTTGGAAAAATTAAAAATTACACGTATTAACTTTTGATGAACAATTTGGGTGAATTGTAACGAAGGAAATTTTTTTGAAAAATTGTATTTGTGTTGTAAATTCGTTGATGGTATATTTTGAAAATTTCGTGTTACGTCATAGAATCGAGAAAAAAAGTTTGTTTAATAAATTTTGATCGATGAATTCGACATCGATTTTCTTTGAAAAAAAATTGTTTTGGTTTTTTTTAAATTCTTTTGGCAGTAATTTTCGAACGTTCGTTAAGTTCTTGTAACAATTGCGAATACGTTTTCTAAAAATTAATTTTACATTTAAAGTCTCATGGTGTTTCCTTCCTATTTCAATTAAGTGTGAAGAATTTTTTACAAATTTTATGCGAAATCAAAAACAATTGCGAAAAGAGTATTCTTCCAGAACAGACTTTTATTTAGAATTCTCTACAAAAAAATTTTATACAAAATTTAAAAAAATAAATTTCTCTCGATAGAGTAATTATCTATATAATTATATCGTCCTTTATAATTCTCTATAAAAAATTCGGGATTCAGAAATATGTACTTTTGCTACAACATAAAAATAATTTTCACCTGTTATCGGTAATTCACTCTGCTTTTTCCAATTAATTCAATATGGAGGAGCATCCATGATCCAAATTGGAAGACAGAGGGTTTTTGAATTCTCGAACAACACAACGATCGATTCTGGGTTGAACTTTATACACTCTGTTGGGGAAATTGGACGAAATCGATGCTTCCGCAAAAGCTCAAATTGCAATTAACATTTTCAACGTTTTCAACCGAGTGAGATCACGTTTCTTTCGCGTTTCGAGTTGTTTGAACCTCATTTTCCTAGCCAAACAAGGAGACACCGATCTTAAATATAAAATCTTTCGTAGAACAGGGAAAATATTCAAAGTTAATTTTACAGTCTTGCCTTCCAACCTAAATTTAAGGAAATATTAAAAATTAATTTTACATTCTTCCCTTCTAACCTAACTTTGAGTAATACTAAAAATTAATTTTACATTCTATCGTTCTAACCTAACTTTGAGGAAATGCTAATAATTAATTTTACATTCTTCCCTGCTAACCTAATTTTGAGTAATACTAAAAATTAATTTACATTCTTTCGTTCTAACCTAACTTTGAGTACGTCTACGAACGTTTTGAGTGAGTATCGATCTCGATAAAAATGGAACAGCGATATCACAAAGGGGGAAATAGACTCTTCGAATACCGGAGATTCCGCTGTTTCCAATGATGGCATCCGAGCGATGATTTCGAACTTTTGAACTCAAATCTCTCCGATTATCTGGAAGATTTTCGGTAGAAAAATTTCGTTGCTGCGTACGATAAGAAAGTTTCTCCAGAAATCGTAAAAAGCGCGCGAAATTTAAAGACGACGGTTGAAAATTCCTCTCTTTTCTCAGAAGAAAAAAAAGATGGATATAGAAAATAGTTTCGTGGGAAATTTTTTTCCGAATCTCTCCAATTATTCGAAAGGTTTTTGGTAGAAAATTTTCATTGCTGTGTACGATAAGAAAGTCCCTCCAGAAATCGTGAAAAGCGCGGGAAATTCAAAGACGACGGTTGAAAATTCCTCTCTTTTCTCAGAAGAAAAAAAAGATGGATAGAAAAAATAGTTTCGTGGGAACTTTTTTTCCGAATCTCTCCAATTATTCGAAAGGTTTTTGGTAGAAAATTTTCATTACTGTGTACGATAAGAAAGTCTCTTCAGGAATCGTAAAAAGCGCGCGAAATTCAAAGACGATGATTGAAAATTCCTCTCTTCTGTCAGAAGAAAAAAAAGATGGATAGAAAAAATGGTTTCGTGGGAAATTTTCTTTCGAATCTCTCCAATTAATTGAATGGTATTTGGTAAAAAAATTTCGTTGTCGTGGTCGTTAAAAAATCCCTCTAAAAATCGTAAAACAAAGCACGAAGATGACGTTCAAAAATTCCACCCCTTTCTCCACCAAAGAAAACCAAAAGAAACAAAACCAAAAATAAAAATAAATAACGAAGACAATCCTAGGCAATCTTCTCTCGAATTTCTCCAATCACCCAAAAGACTTTTCCAAAAAGTTTCATTGTCATCGACGTTAAAATCTCCCGCCAAAAATCGCAAAAAGTGTGCTAAACATAATTCGAAGAAGCTTAAACATTCCCTCTCTGTCGGAAGAAACCCACAAAAAGAAAAATAAATAACAAAGAAACTTCCATCGAAAATTCTCTCTCAAAAAAAAATCAAAAATAAACAATATTTCCAATATCAAAATTTCCTTCCGAAAAAATCATTTCGAAAAATCGCGAAACGTTCAAAATTCCTCCCTTGTGTCTTCCTAAAAAGAAAAAAAAAGAAAACCAAAAAAAAAAAAAAAAAAAAAATAAATAAACCAAGACAGTTTCGTGGGAAATTTAAAAGTTCGTCACGGGGCTTCTCCGCGAGCTGTGTAGAGGGGTACGGTGGAGGTGGAGGAAAAGGACAAATATTTCCGGAAAGTTTCACGATGAATTCTCTCTCTCTCCCTGAAACTGCTTTCCACGAGAGCTGACTCATCCTCCACGTCATGCATGCGGTATACGTCTATGTACACCGCACGGAACACGTATTACAACACAAAGTCTCTCTTTCGCTCCCTCTCACGCTTTCTACCCTCTTTTCCATCGCGTAGACGCGGTAACAGGGTTCTCAGTGGGAACCGGCTTACTGTTACGAGGCATACATGTCAGTCTGCTACTGTTACGTACGTGACTCGCGTATGTACGGGCTGGTACCGCTTGGAAAGGGGATGATTCTTCGCGGGGGAAAAAAAAAAGAACCACCGGCCCGGCCCGGCCACCCCTCAACCCTTCCACCGCACTCCGGTTCGTTCTTTTCCCGGTTCGCGTTCGATCGTTTCGAAATTCATCGACTCGGCCATCGTTCTTCGACCCCACCTGGACGATGTTTCCTTCATCCTGGTTTCAGGGCCTGTTTTTCGGGATGGTAAGGAAGCATTACTTTGAACATTTTTCACGAAGAAACTACAGCACCTTTCAAGGCGGCAGTTTGGTCACATATTGGTGCATGCTTCCAGAGTACTCGTGATTTTTTTCGATGAAAAATAATAACAATTGCAGAAGTTACTAGTACACGTGTAAGAGGTGTTTTGAAAAATATGACCGGTACGTCGATACGATTCTGTGTCTCTCCTGTGGATCCGAAACGGATAAATCGGAAAGTATTTTGTTTAATAGGGATATAGTTACTATGGAAACTTGAAAAAAATGAAAAATCTTCAGATTTGAAACCGTGGCGATTTTAAAGTCCAAGTAACGTTTTCTTCCGTTTTTGTGCAGAATCTATATTTCAATTTTGAAGTCGCCATTTTTTCAAATTTGGAGATTCTTTGTTTTTTTTAACTTTCGATCGTAACTATATCCTTCATAAACAGAATGTTTCTCGATTTGTTCGTTTTCGATTCGCAGGAGAGACACACTCGTGTCAACATGCCGGATATATTTTTTTAAAGACTTTGTTCGTATATGTACTTTGATAACTTTTACAATGGTTGTTATTTTTTATTGAAAAAAATTGTAAATATTCTCGAAACATGTATCAGTGTGTGACAAAACCGCTGCGTCAAAAAGTGCTATAGTTTCTTCGGAAAAAATTACTAAAGAAGTGCTTTTTTTTGTTCCCAAAACCAGAAGACCTGGTTGTTTCGGTGTAGGTGTGCACTTTTCGGGCTTCTTTCTAATTTTTTAAGAAAGAAACCGTAGATTGTTTCGCTTCGATATTTCGTACATTTATTTACTAATGTTTCGTGCATGCACGGTATTTTTTTCAAGTGAAAATAACGAACATTGCACGAGCTACAATAAATATAGAAGAAAGTCCCTTTGAGAACAAGTATCTCCATAGTTGACACGATTCCAGCCGTTCTGTTAGTCTGAAGGAAAAGAAGAATGAGTATGTTCGTTAGAAAGTGATGAGTTATGGCATGAACGAAGAAGAAGTAAAAATCTTGAGAAATAAAAAAATGGCGACACTTGGAAATTGAAGTTCCAATTTTGTAGCTTTTTTCATCATTAGAACATAAAAAAAAAATAGTAAAAATTAGTATTTTTTAAAAATTACTGGCGTAAACAATAAAAATATATTTGCTGAAGAATTCTTCAAAATTTGGTGTCGATCAGTCCACTAGATCTTGATATACGTCGAATCATTTCGCACGTACATTTTCGAAGGCGTGTATTTAAAAAATTAATATAAAATGAGAATCAATTCGAAAAAAAGTTTGTCTTTTTCTGGAATGTTTGAAATCTTAAAAATACTTTCCTAAAACGGTAGAAATGTCGCAAAGTAACAGAAATAGGTACGAACACGTTACGAAAATGGTGTGCGCTAGAAATTACATCGGGGCTCTGAAAATAACGTCGCGTGGACTTTTTTAAACAAAACTATATCCGATAGTGGATGAACGAAAGAACAAAGTTTCAGAACACGGAGAAAATAAACTAGTTAATTTTATACAGTAAAGACAAGTAAAAACCTCAAACATGTGGGCTATTATTATTATTATACATTTTGTTATATTTATAAGAAGACGAGTCGAATTTACTTGCAAAAAGTGAGAGTTTGTTCTTTGAACAATTTCGATATTTTCTCCGTATTCGTGGTTTCACTAATTGACTATGCAACGACTATTAAAAAAAAACGATGGAGTCGTGTCAACGAGATGTCGTATTATTTTCTGGGATTTTTTACAAAATTTCGTCTGTTTGTTACAAAATTATATATGTACTTGAAAAAATTCCTACAGTTACACGAACTGTCTATTAACAACTGTGCAAAGTTTCGTTTTTCTAATTGTGTTGGTTTCGTGAAAAAAAATTCTTGAAAATGCGGTAACTTTCATCGTTCAAACCAGACTGCCCCCTTTACTCGTTGCGTTTAACGATCACTGTTCAACACTAGGGAGAATAATGGGGAATTTACAAAGCGTCGATCGAAATTTGTTGCGCGCGCCCAAATCGGAGACCTTGAACGCGCGGTTCAACCCTTTGTAACCTCGAGTTCTATTTTTCCTGTCCTGAATTACGCAGTGCGCGTCGTTTCCACCCTTCGTGGCACGAGACATTTTTTTTTTCTCCCTGTGAAAAGTAACCTGGGTAATTTGATTGAATTGTTCTCAGTATTTTTTTTCCATTTACGAAGCATGGATCGAAGAGTACGTAGAGTTCGAGACGTCTGTCACCAACGCCATCAATCATCCCTTACGATTTAAATCGTGCAATCCGAATTGAATGTCTTTAACGTTTTGGTAAGATACTTGGGTATGAAGAATTGTGATCAGAAGTGTCAGTAGATTATTCCATTCGGAGTTGTACTTTTAACGGGGTTTAGGTCTCCCCACTCCAGGGGGATTTGAAATAATCTACCCTTTAAATCTTCGAATCCTAATTAAATGTTTTTAACGTTTTGGTAAGATACTTGGGTATGAAGAATTGTGATCAGAAATGTCAGTAGATTATTCCATTCAGAGTTGTTCTTTTAACGGGGTTTAGGTCTCCCCATTCCAGGGGGATTTGAAATAATCTACCCTTTAAATCATAGAATCCTAATTAAATGTTTTTAAAGTTTTGGTAAGATACTTGGGTATGAAGAATTGTGATCAGAAGTATCAGTAGATTATTGCATTCAGAGTTGTACTTTTAACGGGGTTTAGGTCTCCCCACTACAGGGGGATTTGGAATAATCTACCCTTTAAATCTTAGAATCCTAATTAAATGTTTTTAACGTTTTGGTAAGATACTTGGGTATGAAGAATTGTGATCAGAAGTGTCAGTAGATTATTCCATTCAGAGTTGTTCTTTTAACGGGGTTTGGGTCCCCCCACTCCTCCTCCATAGTGGTCCAGGGGGATTTGGAATAATCTAGACTTTAAATATTGGAATCCTAATTAAATGTTTTTAACGTTTTGTCAAGATACTTGGGTATGAAAAATTATGATAAAAAATGTTACTAGATTTCCTTTGTTCTCTTAGCGAGGTTTGAGTTTCCCCACTCCTCTTCTATGGTGACCTAAAGTGTTTGGAGTTATTTATAATTTGAATTGTCTAATACGAATTAAATATTTTTAACGTTATGTTAAGATTCTTTGGTATGAAAAATTATAGTCAGAAATATTACTAGACTTATTTTGTTCTTTTAACGGGGTTTGGATTCCCCAATTTTCTCTCGTAATGGCCCAGAAAGTTTGAAATAATTTACAACTTTGCAATTTAAATCGTGTACTCTGAATTAAATGTGTTTAATGTTTTTTTAAGATACTTTGGTATGAGAAATTATAGTCAGAATTATTATTAGATTTATTTTGTTCTTTTAACCAGGTTCGGGTTCCCTCATCCCTCTCCCATGATGGCACAGGGAGTTTGGAATAATTTACAACTTTGCAATTTAAATCGTACAATCCGAATAAAATTTTTTAACGTTTTGTTAAGATTCTTCAGTATGGAAAATTGCAGTAAAAAATCTCACCAGATGGTTTTTGTCCTCATAGCGAGGTTTGGGTTCCCCTACCCCTCATTCGTGACAGCTCAGAAGGTTTGGAATAATTTACAAATCTACAATTTCAACCCAAATTATATCTTTTTAACGTTTTGTTAAAATTCTTCGGTATGAAAGATCGTGGTAAAAAGGTCACCAGATGTTTTCTGTTCTCTTAGCGAGGTTTGGGTGCCCCCACCCCTTTCTCATGGTGGTCCCGAAGCTTTGGAATAATCTACAAATTCGCAGATTAATTCGTACAATCCAAATTAAATATTTTTAACGTTTTGTCTACGAGGAATCGTAGACAAAAATGTCACCAGATTTTTCTATTCAGGATCTCTCGTTCTCATAACGGAGTTTGGCTTCCCCCTCTCTCATTCTGGCCAAGGGGGTTAGGAATAATCCACAACTTTGCATAATCGTTTTAACTGAACATTCGAACGATTATTCAAAACCGGCTCGGGAAATTATTCGGAACGTTCGTCGAAGACGCGCAAGGGGATGACACGGTACGTTTCAATTCACTCGATATCGGTGGGGAGGGATGGGGGGGGGGGGAGTGTCGTGCAGTAGCCATTTGCAAACCGGTCGTTCTCAGAACGAACATTTAAAAACTTCCACCTCGTTGTATCGTCGCCGAGGAAAAATAATTTCTCCTTTTCGAGCTCTGTCCACCAATTGCGAAAAATGACGAAGAGAATTTTTTCGCGGGAAAATCTCACCTCGATCATCTTCGTCTTTTCGAAAAAATTCATTTCTCCTGTCCATGTACACGGATGAGAAAGAGAGAGACAAAGGAACAAGCACGAGACAATATTCCGGCCAGTGGAGAGAACGTCGAGCACGCGAAACCCTCGATAAAAGAAACTTTGCCCCCTCGATAAAAGAAAATGGTCACCCGGTCGTCGAACTCGACCCGAGAAAAAACGTGAGAAATTTTTTCGAAATATCGTCGTTCCCCGAGATCAAGAAACGTCGTGTTCTTCGAAGTAATCGCGATCGAATCCCACTCCCCTCCCCCTCGGTCTCTCGTCCCGCATTGGTCAATCGTCTGGCCGCCCCCGTCATCGGCCGAAGACGATCGTCGAACCGGAAGTCTACACGGAAGATCGCAGAGCAGCGGACCCCGAAGAGACCACGTCCGCGCCCCCTTTCGAGGCGTCGAGCGGGAAAATCGATAGTCTCGCCCAAAAAAAAAAAAAAAAAACCAAAAAAAAAAAAAATGTTTTCGTGAGCAAAACTGCCTCTGAAACTGCTCGAGTCTCGACCAGCCAAACGGATAGACGATGACACGCACCTCCGCGAATCGGTAACCGAAAAACGAAAAAAAAAAATTCGAATTCGAAAATTTTCAAAAAAAAAAAAAAAAATTAGAAAAAAAAAAACGAAAACAGAATTCTCGCGTCTCGCGATCGGGAATGGTTTCGTTCCGCGTTTCTTTCAGTTCGTCGCGGTAATCGTTCCCTCCCGTCTCTTCGTCCCCCCTCCCCTCCGCCTCGTTCCCCCTCCACGATCCGCACAGCCGGTGGTACTTTCTTTTCTACAATTTTTCTTTCGTTTCTACCGTCTGTACACCCTCTTCTATTTCGCTTCTGTTTTTCATTTGGGTTTTTTCAGCGTAGTATTTTTCTAGCGAGGCAGCGTCTTCGAATTTGGCGAGTTTGAGCTTGTATTTTCCGCGCGCCGACCGCGAGCGAGAAGAGGTGGCCGCCGGAAACGACGTCGAACTCCACCCGTCGACCCGATACACCATTTTTCCGTCTGCGCTATTTTTTCCAACCGACGAGTACGGGAATCGCTTTTTCCAAAAAAAAAAAAAAATTCAAAAAAGAATTCAAAAAAAAAAAAATTTCGAAAAAAAAAATTTCGAAAAAAAAAATTTCAAAAAAAAAAATTTCTCAAAACCGGTGCATCCGAGCTCGGGTAGAACGTCGTTTCTTTGTACCGGATTTGTCGCTCGATTTCGACACTTGTGCATTATTATTATTATTATTATTATTATTATTATTATTATATATACATATATATATGATTTTTCAAGGTACTTTGAACAGAACCGAGACACAATTCGAGCGGATAGTCACTCTCGTCGCGCGATTCTCGATCGAGCGATCCCACGGTGGATCCCGAAGACGCTGTCGATCGTTCGTCGATCGGTCGGTTTAGTTTGTATCGATAAGTTGTGAGAATACCTTTTAAGTGTACACGTGTGTGACATACCCCTGCTTTGTGTTTTATGATTTCTTTCTCG
Source organism: Ptiloglossa arizonensis (assembly GCF_051014685.1). Lineage (NCBI taxonomy): Eukaryota > Metazoa > Arthropoda > Insecta > Hymenoptera > Colletidae > Ptiloglossa > Ptiloglossa arizonensis. The sequence continues at coordinate 24,253,433 of NC_135052.1, read as the reverse complement.
GGGCACGTTTTCCCAATTTTATACCGATTTTGTTCAGTTTGTTCGTACCTGAACGAGGAAACGGAGAACGAAGTCACGTAACACGCGCCGCTGTTCAATTCGAAAGCGGTGGAGAGAGAATTGAAACGGTCGCGTTGCTTCCGATGATTTTCGTCGTCGACCTTCCTTTCCAACCCCAGACCGCGGAATAATTCCGGATCGATACTCTCGCGTCTCATTAGCACTGGAAACGTCGCTTTTTCTTCCCCTTTGTTCGTAATTTACCGGGCGGAGATTCGGCCGCCCACGAGTGTCTTGTTTGCGAGGAACTTTCAATCGGCGGGACGACATTTTTCCAAACTCGGAATTCGAGACGTTACGAACAGGGGAGAATTTTTAGCCACGGTCTTAACTCTTGGTCCCCGTTCGTTGGGAATCGTGGAACTTATCGTCCGAAACTTTGAATAATTTAATAAAGTTTTATAGATTTTTGTATTTGAAAGTTCGAATATTTTGATATTTGGAAGTTTGAATATTTTGGTATTTGGAAGTTTGAATATTTTGGTATTTGAAAGTTCGAATATTTTGTTATTTGAAAGTTTGTAAATAAGGTTTATAAATATTTCTACGTTTGAAAGTTTGAATATTTCGGTATTTGAAAGTTTGTAAATAAAGTTTGTAAATATTTCTATGTTTGAAAGTTTCAATATTTCCAAATTTGGAAGTTTATAAATAAAGTTTATAAATATTTCTATGTTTGAAAGTTTGAATATTTCCAAATTCGGAAGTTTGAATATTTTGACAGATTTTGGTATTTCAGACTTTGAGACTATGAACAGATTTTGATGGTTCAAACTTTGAATGCATGAATAGATTTTAAAATTTCAAATTTCGAATACATGAATACATTTTAATATTTCAAATTTCGAATGCATGAATAGATTTTCATAGATTTTCATATTCAAAACATTAAATACTTCGATAGATTTTGATATTTCGAATTTCGAATACACGATTAAATTTGGATATTTCAAACTTTGAATACGTGACTAGATTTCGATATTTCAAACTTCGAATATACGACCAGATTCTGATATTTCAAACTTTGAACACTTTCCTAAATTTTGACATTTAAAACTTGGAATATTTCGCTAGATTTGTCACAGATTTTGATATTTCAAACATTAAATATTTCGATAGATATTATCAATTCAAGTTCCGACTGATTCAACGGTCGAAAATCATATGGGACGACGAACCTTGAAAATTGTTCAAAAGATCGTTATAGAACCTTGAATATTGTTCAAAAAATCGTTACGGAATCTTAAAAATTGTTCAAAAAATCGTTAGAGAATTTTAAATATTGTTCAAAAGATCGTTACAGAAGCTTGAAAATTGTTCAAAGAATCGTTACAGAACCTTGAAAATTGTTCAAAAAATCGTTAGAGAATTTTAAATATTGTTCAAAAGATCGTTACAGAACCTTGAAAATTGTTCAAAAAATCGTTACAGAACCTTGAAAATTGTTCAAGAATCGTTCCAGGACGATTCGAATCGCTCGCGAGATTTCCGCCTCGTGTAAAACTATAGACCAATTGAAAGCGACGTTTCCACCTGAAAACGGTACTAATAGACCGCTTAGAAGCTCCCCGGCTTAACAGGAAAGGGAGTGGAGGCTGACGAAAATCAGAACACGAGCCGAGGAAACGCGAAAGAAATTATAAGCGAGGGTATTCCGCGCTATGACGGATCGCCGCCATTGAAAACTGATTTGAAGTTTAAACGCAAGGTGTGTGTCTATCGGTTTGGTTTTAGCCCTGAGCAACTGCTCTGAGAGCGGAGGCGAGCCGGAAGCCATGCTGGATATCCACCACCCAGGAACCGGTCTCGAGACTCATCATCAACAGTTTCACAACTCATATGGTAATATCAAAATACATCACTTTAATATTTTACTTAAATTACACGAGCGTCTTCCTTCGCGTTGGAGGCAAACCGAAGAGAGAGAGAGAGAGAGAGAGAGTGAGAGAGAGAGAGAGAGAGAGAGAGAAAAGAAAGAGGAAAAAAAAAGACGGAATAAGTATGCAAATTACCCTCAGCCGTTTCCCTTCGTCGTCGAGAACAAGATATTTAAATTGCATCGGGGCTTTTCCTCCCCGAGTCGAGGACAGTGAAAAGAAAAAAAAAAAATTTAAACGACTCGGATGTCCCCCTGCGCGTTAAATAGAGAGCGATACCTACAGAACCGGAAAAAGAAAAAAAAAAAAAGAAACGAGAAAATCAGTTCTTGCATAATTTACGAAAATATGTCTATCTCGTTTTATTTCCAAACGACCAATAACGCGATCCTTTCGATCAACCCTTTAGAAATCCACGCGAGAGAATATCATCCCCTTAGCAATTTTTACACGACTCTCCGGTAGAAGTAATAGAATCGAATAAAAAAAGAAAAAAAAATTCCCAGATCTCACCCTAACCTCTAGTCGTTAGATATTACGTCGGTTACGTCCTTCTTAGTTCCCCCCCTCTCTTAACGAGCCCCAAGGGTGGCGCAACGATTGTACCCTTAATCCGATCGTTTCGAACCCCTTCTGGACGGTCGTTCAATCGTTACGGAAGTAAATTTTCGTAAATATTTGATCGAGCGTCCCCCCACTCCGGATCTAGCGAGAAGGGGTGGGGATGGAAGGCTCGTGGCGTTGCGCGCGACTCCGAGCGCGGTTAGGTTCGAAATATTCGGGGAACTAAGGCATATCGTTCTCAAAACAGTTTCTTTTCTTTTCGATTTGCGACGAATTTTTCTATCTGGTGATAGTCACCGTTACCTGTACCTAACCTAACAACCTCGATCACGATGGATTCTGCGCGACGAATTCCTCGATGAAATTCAATTCTGGGGCGTCTTGCGTACGGGGGTGGGGGACGGTAGCACGGGGTGGGGGAAGCTTGTAATAATAAGCGCGTCCTGGAACGGTTGTTCGATAATTCAATGAGAATAAATTAGGTCGCGAATTTTCGTCCTTCTTATCGCGTTGGGATCTCGGTTGCCGCGGATTCGTCGTAACTCGGGGGAGAAATTTATTTCGCGCCTTTATATTGAGTGGTATAGTCATCTTTTCTTTTTCTTGACGAAAATTAGTTTTTTTTTAACGAAGATTAGAGAACTACACCGTCGTGTAATGGGAAATTCAATGTCCGAAGATTCTATTCGGAAGGTAGAAACGTTCGCGGGAGAAGCGCGCGAAAATTTGAATTTCGGAGCGCGCGCGATTTGAAAGGTAAGTCTCGATTCGCGGGTAGGAAGGAGGATTTGGTTCTCGTTTTGCATCGAACGATGCAATTTGATTTCTCTTTCGGTGCATTGCGTATTCGCGGGATGAATAATTGTTTATTTTGTTAATAAATATCGCGCGAAGGAAAATTCTCGCGACTCTTAGGGACGACTTCGGTGAATATTGGGTGTACAAATTAATTCTAGGTCTTTAAATTAACTTCATTGTGGTGTATGGTCACGTAAGTCGTCTGGAAGAACACAGAGGGCTTGTGCATATGGCGCCCTCTTCTAGGCGCCAGAATGCCCCTCTTCTTTGTTTTTTATAGTTTTGGAAAATTTTTGTATTTGTATAACCAATCTCTATTCTTTTTAATGTGACTTCTTGTGAGCAGTGCAGAGTACTTGTTCAATCTAATATGAATACACTAGAACACGACTTTATGACTCACATAACCTTAAAAAATAGTAGTGAGCCCGATAGCCTCTGAGAATACACTACTTTGACATTATACTTTGAACAACTCGAAAAAATATGTTGTTGAAGCTAACAAAGAGAATGTCCCGAAATAATTCTCACCGATTTTAATGAAATTTTGCAGCCTCGTAGGTTTACATGTGTAATAATTGTAAATGGAATTATAACCACAAATGGCCAGCCAGTTATGAGAAAAATAAGTGTAAAGTTTGGAAAATGAGGTATAATTTGATAGAAGAGCATCCTCAACAATAGTAACTGTAGTATAGTGACAAGTATAGGAATAGTCGTAGAAACAATGAAAACATAAATATACATAACACTACGGGAAATAAAATATTACCAATTTCTTATGCTTGCCATTTTGCTATAGTTACTGGTAGTGGGGATGCTCTACTAGTCGAGTGTACCTAATTAAGTGATTTATCTAAACTTTACATTTATTTTTTTCATAACTGAGTGGCTATCTGTGGCTATAATTCCAGTTATGATTGTTATACGTGTAAATTTACCAGCTTACAAAATTTCATTAAAATCGATGAGCATCACTTCGGGACATCCTTATTCAATAAACCTAACCTCTTTAGACTATCATTTGTTTCAATCACTTCGATATCACTTAGCGAAAATTCACTTAAAAGTACCGGAAAAGGTTAATAAAAGCATTGAAAATTTCACTGGCTCGAAACCGCCATTTTTTTTCCAAGGGGAGATTTGCCAACTGTCCGAGAAACAACAAAAACGTATAAAAGTAGAGAAAGATTATTTTAAATCTTAAATTCGGTCCATTCCGATTATTGAAATTTACTTGAAAAATGTTCAAAATTAATTTGTACACTCAATAATTGCTCTATCTTAAAAGACGAAAATTATTTCGAAGATGGAAGTGTAATCGAATTATTTAAAAGTAACTGATAAATTTATTCAAAATAACCGAGAATTTATTTATACACTCGATAATTGTAACTCGCTCCAATACTGATATCAATCTTACAAGAGGAAAATTATTTCGAAGATAGAAGTGTAATCGAATTATTTAAAAATAACCGTTAAATTTATTCAAAATAACTGAGAATTTACTTGTACACTCGATAATTGCTCCAATACTAATATCCAGCTTACAAGACGAAAATTATTTCAAAAATCGAGTACACAATCGATCGTTTAAAAATAATTGTTCAATTTATATAAAAAGAGCCTAACAATTAACGTACACACCTGATAATCTCTCAGTCGCTCCTCTGGTAATCTCACCCCCCTGAAAAAAGAAAAAAACATTTATTATCGTACACCATCACCGTAGATCGCTCACTCGCCATCATGTACCCACATAACGAGGAAGACCACTAGACCCTAATCGTCGCCGCGAAACTTTCCTCCGTCCCGAGTGCCACGAGTTCCACATTCTTTCTCTCCCGGGTACCGTGGTATCCGATCGTCGAGGAATTTAATGAATTCGTCAACAACAACAGCGCCCCCTTCCTGGTAACGTAATTCCCCCTCCCCGCCACCGCCATCTATACGAGGGTACGCTCTCTAACCGACGAGCGAAAAAAGAGGAGCGCTTCGAATTCAAATAAGTCGTCGGAATCATTTTCCGAAAGAGAGTCCCGCGGACAAAAAGGAGCTCTCTCTCTTCGTCTCGTTGAAAACGCGCCCTACGACGCGCCTCGAACTTTCATTTTTCCCCGGCGTTCGTTGACGTCCTCCTCCTAATAGAAACCGAACGGTGGAAAGACCTGGAGAGCCAGAGAAACGGGGTGGCAGGAGGGGGGGGGGGGGTTGGTTGGTTGGGGCGGTGGAATAAAATCACTCGGCCGGATACGGGCTCGAAAAAATCCCTAACCCCCTCCCCCCCCGGCTCAATTCGCGGAAGGAGCCCGGAAGCTCGTTCGATTCGCGTGGGGGACGCAAGAAAGCCCCCGAACGAATGAAAGTAGTCTAACGTGCTCTCCCACGCTGGCGAAGTTTAATTAGGTGCGCCGCGACGACGACAACTGTGCTCGGTTCGGCTCGTCTATATGTCGAGCCGATACACCACGGATTGCCGGTACTGTATCGAGGGAAATGGACGCCGCTGAGGGGGACTCGGAGGAGTGGGGGTAGGCTAGCGCGCGCTACCGGTACACCGATACGTCGCTGGGTGGGGAGGGCTTGGCTTAAAAGGACTCCAACGGGGCTGGCACTCACCGGCACACGCACGCACCTACACGTACACTATCGGCCAAAAAGTTACGACGACTACGACTATGACGACTGGAAACTCGTCTTGACCTCTGCTCGATCGCTTCCTGTCGAGGATTCGTGTTTTTTTTCCCCGAACACGGGGTAGTGGGGGAGATTGTTAGGATTCGGACTCAGAGGTAGACGAGGTGGTCTTTTTCGTGCTTTCCTTTTTTTTTTCAACCGCGAGGAAGGTGGGGGGTTGAAGTTTGTTTACTCTCTTTAACACAATCGAGTATTCAGGGAACTATTTTTTTCAACGATTAACGGGGGGTCTGCTTTCGAGATATCTTTAACAATCGCGAAGATATACAAACGTTTAATTTACTTAATTATTTTATAAATAAAGTAATTGCATATTACCAAGGGGTATGTGTGATTTGAATGGACGTTGGGAGGAGGTTGTTGAATGCTTTTTTTTTAATAGGAGTAGTGAGGGAGATTGTTAGGGTTTGAAGTTAGAGATGGACAGGAGTTTAGGCGATCACGAGAGTCAGCGTGGGTCCAAAGAGACCCGTGCTTTGACTTCGTGCGATTATTTCGAATAAAAATTCTATTCTTCGTCCCTTTCTTCATTTCTAAAGAGAGTTATACTAATGGTATAATTGAACGATGTAGAAGTCTCTATGGGTCCGAAATGACCCACGCGAGGGTACGACGAGGGTTAGTACGTTGAATGTAGTGGTGTTCACCGGTGACTGATGCTTCAAGATCATTATCCTTTGATTTTTATTTTTAATCAAACACTCGTTGAATCACCATTGGACACCACTGCTTTAAAAGGTTTACAAATAATAAACCGTAATTCTAGTAAACTTTTAAATAACATTGTCTTAGAACAAAAACTTTTGTTTTAGAACAAAAATTTCGAAAAATATGGTACATTTTCAACACGTCGAGGCAGGTTAATCCCTTAATTTGATATTTTCGAAATCGTACAACTGGAACTGTCAATTCGGGGAACACGCGCGAAATATAAATGAAATTTGTAAATTTGTGTGGTAATATTAATATATCGGTTTGTTAATAGCTTATGCTTGTACTCCGCTTTTGTACCGTTTTCAATACAAATGTATCCGGACGGTTGTTCTGCGATATTTCGAATTGTTATTTAGCTGCCACCGAATCGATAAAATTACGCACGTGGAAGGGAATAATAAATAAATAAATTACCTCGGTAAATTTCAACCGAATTTTTTAATAACACGCAAAAATCAAAGTGACGAATAATACTCTTTGCCCGGTACTGTACTTGTGATTGTAGTTTCTGTTTTTCGCTCGATACTGTATTTTTTTTATCGCAAACAATCTCGGTATGATAAACAAGTATTGTTGTTACGAGTGTATATATTCCGCAGAGATGTAGCATATTTATTTTACATTTGTTCGCGCCATAAATTTTCTTTATTTTTTTATATATATCAAAATTATACGATATTTTTCAATCCTCGTAAAACCGATATAGTATATAATATTTCGATCGAGATAACCCTATGTTTTGTAAATCTATCAATAAACCTTAGACCGAAGAAAAATTATATTTTAAACGAGGCACCACTATCCTTCTTAGATCTATCTCCCCATGGAGTTACACTATTCCCCATTGCTTGTCAGCGACTGAAAAGTGTTTCGATTTTAAAGTACAGGGTGTCCCAATCGTCACCGGTCGATTTGAATTTCGCGCTATTTTTAAAACGTCAAACCGATTAACCTGAAACTTGATGTATATCATTTAGACGGATGGGAAATTAATCATGGAAAAGTACACGGTGAAAGAACGCGTGAAAATTATTCAGGCGTATTACAAAGATTGTGATCTTTAATGCTAACGATTTGAGAAAAAATGTACATCGACCGGTGATGATTGGGACACCCCGTATAGTCGACGTAGTGACTCCAGGATCTTTAAAAATAAATATTATATTTATTATACAGAGTGTCTTGATATCTACAGGGGGGTATAGAATTAAATTTGTTCGTTTGGGGTTTATTATACATGTTTATTATACATGAAAAACTAAGTAAATAGTATAGAATAAAATTCGTTTGTTCGAGGTTTATTATATATATTTATTATACAGAGTGTTTCAGTATCGATGGTACAACTAGAAGGGGATGATTCATCGTGAAAAAATAAATCGAAAATATGAAAAAAAATTTGTTTGTTCGAAGTTCATTACACACGTTTGTATGTGCATTATAACAAAGAATATGTATTATATGCAATAAAATTTATTCGTTCAAAATTTTGTTTACGAGAAAATCGACTTTGAATATTCTTTCAGTACGTGCACACTAAATTATTTCGTGGTTGAACAAATCTCGATGCAGATCACATGTCATTTACAAATAACATTAAAACGTAACGTTGATTTCTTATCAACATCGTGTGTCGTTATCTTTGTCTGCTTATTTAAAAACAAGATGTGTAATTCACAAAGTACATATTACACAGAAATTGTTGAAAATATTGTTCATTGAACTACCTGCACGAAACTGTTCTCTTAAAAAAAAAATATTTTTTGCAATGTATTATCATCACATGCTCCCAATGCAAGAAACATATCCACGTGTTCTTGATCGCTGTATCTTATCATTGTGATGGATCGATGAAAACTGGGAACAAGTACACGCGACATCGTGACAATACGATTATACAAAAAAGGGAAAGTAAATAGTGTTCTGTACCGAGATCAGTTCAATCAAGATAGAATTAAGTACATCTACATTGTTTCTTTTCTCGAAAATAAAACCTTGAACGAACAAATTTTATTGTACTATTTTTTATTTATTAAAAAAATAGTCGTTCAATAAAACTTACTGAACAGTACTGTTCAATGTAATACTGTTCAGTGTAATACTGTTCAGTGTAATACTGTTCAATGTAATACTGTTCAATGTATTACTGTTCAGTGTAATACTGTTCAATGTAATACTGTTCAGTGTATTACTGTTCAATGTAATTCTGTTCAATGTAATACTGTTCACTGTAATACTGTTCAATGTAATACTGTTCAATGTATTACTGTTCAATGTATTACTGTTCAATGTATTACTGTTCAATGTATTATTGTTCAATGTAATACTGTTCAGTGTAATACTGTTCAATGTAATACTGTTCAATGTAATTCTGTTCAATGTAATACTGTTCAATGTAATACTGTTCAATGTATTACTATTCAATGTATTACTGTTCAATGTAATACTGTTCAATAAGGTTTGTCGTTAAGGACTGCTCATTACAATGCTGTTCAATAAGTTTAATCGTCAAGTACTGTTCAATGTAACACTGTTCAATAAGTTCTGTCGTCAAGTACAATACCTAACCTACAAAAACTCACGAACTTGTTAATTCGTAAGAAACATCGGGAAAAGTCCGCACGAGATACCTCGGATTACTTCCGATGATCTCGTTCGATCATCGAGAAAGTCGATCGAAGAATCCAGAGTCTACAACCACCCCCGTGAAACCACCCCGACGTTACCATCCCCGCGGGGAAACTTTTGCGCGGCAGTGTACTGCCGCGCGCGTTCGAGTGGCTAGATTCAAATGGGCCGATGCACACGTGTGCATCGAGGCTGTACGCGGCCCGATGTGGGTGGAACGGGATTGGTCGAAGGGATGAGAGCCAGCGGTGGATCGCAGAAATGGACCGTTGCCTCGAGCACGAGTCGTTCCTCTGTCACGAGAAACCGAATCGGGGGGGACAGCGGTGGCGGGCGGTGGTGGGGGTAGGAGTAGGAGGAGAACGACGAGGAGGAGTGGGGGGACGGGACGCGGAAGGGCTCGACTTTTGTACACGTCAGATTGAAATTTAGCGTGGGATTCGAATGAGCGGCCGGAGAGTAGCGAGATTACCTCCCTTCGTCGCGCTTTGCCCGTTACTTCGACGTGGCTCCGACATTTTTCGTTCGACTTAGTCGTCGTAGTCCGCTTCGATGCCGATCGATCCCCCTCGTACACCCTCGGCCAACCAACCCCCTCCCCCTCTCATCGTCACTTTTTTCTATTTTCTTTTTTCCTTCTCTCTTTTTTTTTTCTATTCTTTTTCCTCCGTTGGTCTACTCTTGTCCTTTGTCTCCCTTTTGGTTTTATTTCGAGGAGCAGGGGATCGTCGAGCTTAGGATGATGTGGGAGGGGGGGTGGTTCACGTTGTTCCTCGTTGTTTCTCTTCTTTACCGACCGAGAAACAAATTTACAGGGTAGATAGAAGGTCGACGATCGCTCGAAGGATGTACCTGTTGTCGTTTTTGGGACACTTGGACTCTTCGGGTGGGTTTTTTTTTTTTTTTTTCTAGTTCGAGTTGGGAATGTTCGACGCGAGCGGGGCTTGATTAGGCGGTGACGGGGAACTTGCAATCGGCCGGAAAGGCCGTACGGGTTGTTTGCTTTCTGGATGCACGCGGACGTCCGAGTTATGGAACAAGTTTCCGAGGATAATTAGCCACGGTCGAATTCGAGGAAGGATTCGATCGGGGGATGGTTCACCGGGTTGAAATTCGAGACTGGTTCGCGTTTAGTGGAAGTTTGGGAATTATTGGGTTTGTTACAATCGCGGTTACGACGAATTTGAACGTTGCTCGTTTTTCGAAACGTCTTCTCGAATCATTCCGCTCGCGAAAATTAGTTTGTTAAGAGGTTCGAAGGTTAAATTTTTGGTGTTGTTTGTGTGTGTGTGTGTGTATATGTGGGAAAGGTTGGAGAACGATTGGATTTATTGAAATCTTTGTGCTCCAAGTATAAGGAGTTTTGATATTTGATGAATTTTGAAATTCGAAGTTTCGAATAATTTTGTTCTCGAAAATTAGTTCGTTAAGTTCGTTAATTAACTTGAAAGTTTAAAATTCGACAACACTTTGCGTCTATGAAGATTTGAAAAACACTAGATTTATTAAAATTTCCAAATAGAACGCGTATTTTGATCAATTTGAAAATTCAAAATCTTTTTAGTCATTTTGAATAATTTTATTCTTGAAAATTAGTGCATCAGGAGGTTTGGAAGTTTAAAATTCTAAATAACTATCGCAGCTCTGAAAATTCAAAAATTAATTTATTTATTACAATTTTTAAATATAATGCGTATTTTGACCAATTTGAAAATTCGAAATCTCTCGAGTCATTTCCACTAATTCTGTTCTCGAAAATTAATTTATTAGAAGTCTTGGAAATTTTAAATTCTAAATAACCTTTCTATCCTCAAAACTCAAAAATCATCGAATTCGTAAAAATTTCCAAATACAACGCGTATTTTGACCAATTTGAAAATTCGAAATCTCTCAAATCATTTCTCTAATTTTGTTCTCAAAAATTAATTGATTAGAAGTCTTGGAAATTTGAAATTCTAAATAACCTTCCTATCCTCAAAACTCAAAAATCATCGAATTCGTTAAAATTTCCAAATACAACGCGTATTTTGACCAATTTGAAAATTCAAAATCTCGAATCGAATTTCGAGTAATTCTGCCCTCGAAAATTAGCTTGCCAGATCGAATACGTAATGTACGTTTCTCGTTCACTGATCGTCCTTAAGCGAAAAGAAACGTTTACCGATGTCAGGATGCACGGAAATTCAGTCGGATTCCTGCACATCCGATGTGAGCTCCATCGAGAAGATACCAGCTTTGTCGAGCTTCATAGTTGAAATTCTGGAGGCAACTCTTTCAAGTAGTCGAAGGGCGTGCATATCGAGTAATGCGATACACCGACGCTCGAACTAATTACTCCGTTACTAATGAAATTAATTGCTATCGTACGCGTGCTCTTTGATGCGAGACCCGCTTCGAGATATCGCGGAAATTCGGGCCGTGGCTCGTCGACTCTTGTCAAGCGCACGCCACGAGCAACAATATCGCACTGCCGCGTTGTTCGTCGGAGTTTTGATGCGCGGCCGCGAAAATTCAAGCCCCCCCACCCCCCGGGACTCGCCCAACCACTGCTGCTGGACGAAAGTGGGGGTAGGATGTCTTTGCAACCGAATTCACGACGACCAAATGGACTATCGGCTGTTCCAGTCCTCTTAAATTTGTCTCTGCGATACTTTTCAATTTTGGTAGATGGAAAAATTCAGGGTGGATTAATTTTAGGTGGAAAATATTAGAAGGTTGGATGAACTGCGGATGAGGGCAATTTTCAAAGTGGGAAATTTGATGGAGAGGCGAATTAGAAGGTGGAAAAGTTTCAAGGTGGAAAGTGTACTGGAGGTGGGAAAATTTAAGGGGACAGAGGTTGGGATTTGAGAAAATTCTAAGGTGGGTAATTTTGAAGGTGGAAAATCTATGGTGTGTAAGTTTAGAGTGGAACGTGATCGTTGTGAAATCACGCGATGTAGGAGAATTTGAAGGTGGGAAGTTCGAAGGTTGGGAGAACTTCGTGACGAAAGAAATACGAAGGTAGAAAATGTTGAGGTGAAGGTTGAGATTTAGGAAAATTCCAGGGTGGATAATTTTGAAGGGAGAAAATCCATGGTGTGGAAATTTAAAGTAGAAAATAATCATTGTGAAATCAACCGATGTAGGAAAATTTGAAGGTGGGAAGTTCGAAAGTTAGGAGAGCTTCGTGACGAAAGAAATACGAAGGTAGAAAATGTTGAGGTGAAGGTAGAGATTTAGGAAAATTCCAGGGTGGATAATTTTGAAGGGAGAAAATCCATGGTGTGCAAATTTATAGTAGAAAATAATCATTGTGAAATCAATCGATGTAGGAAAATTTGAAGGTGGGAAGTTCGAAGGTTGGGAGAACTTCGTGACGAAAGAAATACGAAGGTAGAAAATGTTGAGGTGAAGATTGAAATTTAGGAAAATTCTAGCATGAATAATTTTGAAGGGAAAAAATTCATGGTGTGGAAATTTAAAGTAGAAAATAATCATTGTGAAATCAACCGATGTAGGAAAATTTGTAGGTGGGAAGTTTCAAAGTTAGAACTTCACAACGAAAGGAATATAAAGGTAGAAAATTTTGGGGAGGAGAAGGTTGAGATTTAGGAAAATTCTAAAATGGATTTAAAGGGGGAAAACCCATGGTGTGGAAATTTAAAGCAGAAAGTAATCATAATAAAATCACGAGATACAGGAAAATGTAAAGGTGGGAAATTCGTAAGATAGATGGAAAATGGAAAGGTAAGACATTTCCAAGTTAGTGGACCCTGAAGGTGGAAAAAATCGAAGGTGTGAAATTTCCAACAACGAATTTGTAATCATCGCGGTCGCTCCTTCATTGATCTATTAAAAAGAAGTCTTTGTCCACCGGATAATATATTGTACACCTTTGAGAGGTCTATCTAAGAAAATTATCCGGAATTTGCGAGGGTTAACCCTTTCAAAACGTCGTAACAGGAAATTTCCCAAGTTTTCGAAACTTTCCAGTGTGGAATTTCACTCAGCGTCGCGACTCTTTCAACCTGCTGGGAACTGCGGCAATTAACGTAGCATGTCTCGAACGAAACTTCGACCATCAACGAGTGTCTCGACCACCGACGTTCCAGATGGGGTAAAAGTAAAGAGTTTAAGCGCTCCTTAATTCGCAAGGCCGAACCTCGTGAGACGTGGGAACCAAGAAAGATGTCCAGTGGAAAGTTTCGACGAAAGGGCCGCCGCCTAATCAGATCAATTTTTCGATAATGAAGCGTTGTTCCTTTTTGCGCGGGGGATGGATACCGTTGCAAGGGTGGAAAACCGAGAAACGAAGTGTTGGTGCGAGGGGGTAGCTTGTCGGTGTCCCCGTGTTTAAAATGTGTCTCGAAAGTCGTTAATGCCTTTAAAGCATCTTCGTGTTTCCTCGATATCCGATGACCGGGAGGACTCACCACCGAGGGGTGACGTTCTTAGGGGATGCCCGAAAGAAATTGGAAATTCTGTGCACGGATTACCAGCTCCGATTTTGTTGGATCGTTCCTTGGTTAAAATTTGTAAATTAATTCACAGTGAGAGAATTCTACATATTTTCCACCTTGAATATGTCCAACTACAACGTTTTCCACCTTGAAATTTTCCAATTCCAACCTTTTCCAACTTGAAAATTTCCAACTACAACGTTTTCCACCTTAAAAATTTCCCAACTCCGTTTTCCACCTTGAAATTTTCCAACTACAACGTTTTCCACCTTGAAATTTTCCAACTCCAACGTTTGCCAACTACAACGTTTTCCACCTTGAAATTTTCCAACTACAACATTTTACACCTTGAAATTTTCCAACTACAACGTTTTCCACCTTGAAATTTTCCAATTCCAACCTTTTGCAACTTGAAATTTTCCAACTACAACGTTTTCCACCTTGAAATTTTCCAACTCCGTTTTCCACCTTGAAATTTTCCAACTACAACATTTCACACCTTGAAATTTTCCAACTCCAAATGTTTTCCACCTTGAAATTTTCGAATTCCAACCTTTTCCAACTTGAAAATTTCCAACTCTAACGTTTTCCACCTTGAAAATTTCCAACTCAGTTTTCCACCTTGAAACTTTCTCCACTTTACAATTTTTTTCACAGATGGAATTTTCTCGACTTCGAAATCTCTTATCGTAGGTTTCTACCTTGAAATCCTTTCCAATCTCGAAAGTTTCCCACCTTGGGAGTTTTCTCACTGTCTAATTTTCGTATATAGATAGAATTCTCTCGCCCTTTCACTTCCCTATGATAGACCTCCGTACTGAAATTTTCCAAGCTCAATAGTTTCCCATCTCAATAATATTTCTACTTTAGAATTTTCTCCCTTTTCTCCTCCCTATCACTGATTTTCACCTTAAAATTTTCCAACCTCGAAAATTTCCCACCTCGATAACTTTTTCCACTTAAGAATTTCTCCCCTTTCGTCTCCCGCATCATAGTTTCCCACCTTCAAATTTTTCAACCTCGAAAATGTTTCTACCTTACAATTTTCCTACACACATGGAATTTTATTATTCCCACACTACCGTAGTTTTCCACCTAGAAATTTCTCAACCTCAAAAATGTCCCACCTAAAAAATTTCTCCACTTTAAAACTTTTATACAGGCACAGAATTTTCCCCTCTTCGTACCGTCCCACCGCAAATTTCCACCTAAAAATTTCCAACCTCGTAGAGTTTCCCACCTCGCAAATTTTCCACTACCGAGTTTTCCCACCCGCATAGACTTTTCTAACCTTCGCGCTTCCTGATCACAGGTTTCCCAATTTTCACCGTGACCGTTTCAATCGCACGTGTCGTCTTCACCCCCTTAAAGCCACCCTTGACGTGATACGCGACTCTCCAACGAATTCCAAAGAATTACACGCGATCGACGATCCAGCCGCCCGGTTCTCGAAGCCAGTGGCTCGTCGAGAACGAGCGACAATCGTCCCCGAACGTACTTTTCAAACCCGAAGAAAGGGGGTGGGCGACTACCCCCGTCCGGATAATACGTGTATAAAGCGATGAGCAAACGTTTCGGCGGTGGATATCAGTGATTTTTCACGCGAAGGGAGCTCGATTTCCCCCCCCCCCCCCCCCACCTCTAAATAAATGCGCTGGAAGCTCGTCGAATCGATCTTAAACCGTGCTCGCGGACTTCTTCGACGATGTTCGAGGATTTAAGTGAGTTTGAACGACGCCGTCACCGCCACCACCACCCACCCCCTCCCACCCCTAGCCCGGTCCCTGTAACGACGTACGCCGGTGTGTGAAATATTATTGCGACATTTATCTCGGGGACACGGAGGCATTTTCTAAGCCCAACCGAGATTCCTGGGGGCTGTACAATTTCTCAGGGCCGATGTACCGTGGAATTTAACCAATTTTCCCGCCATATTCGATTAACTTTTTGGACGATTACCCCGGCCGTCACCGACGAATGCGCGACAATGTTTCTACGATAAAAACGGGAAA
Organism: Ptiloglossa arizonensis; assembly: GCF_051014685.1. Lineage (NCBI taxonomy): Eukaryota > Metazoa > Arthropoda > Insecta > Hymenoptera > Colletidae > Ptiloglossa > Ptiloglossa arizonensis. The sequence continues at coordinate 24,237,641 of NC_135052.1, read as the reverse complement.
TCTCGCGAGGTTCGTCACACGGTTGGTAAAATAAAAATATCGTATATTCGGGTGAAATTTAACCCTCGAACGAGAGTATTCCGGTCTCGTTCGACGTTACACAGTTTTTTCCCCGTCTACGAATTTAAGGGTTGGTACTGTGGATGGATGGCTGATTGGCCACGGGATAAGCCAGTCTTTTTCATCGTTGAAAATTGACAATCGTTAATGAATAGATGGAGCCGGGGAGGCTAGGATCGGTTCGGGTCACTCTCGAATTATTTAGTTCCATTGATTACAGAATGGCCGCGTTAACGTTCGTCTAGAAACGTTCGCTCATTAGACGGGTTTGTTATCGACGTTTCGATCGTTACGTTAACCATGCTCCGTTCGCCGTAGGAGCTGGTACCCTCGTGAAAATTTCACACTGGCCAATTTCGGTTTGTTTTTTTTCTTCTTTTTTTTTTTTTTTTTTTTTGAACCGGTTCCAGGTATTACGGAGCCACTCCTTTATTTTTCACGCGATCTCTTGAACAGTGTCTTGTACGGGTTGTTCGGTCAATCGCCGCGGTTGAATCCAAAAGCGAGCGACAGTTTCGATTCATTGATCGGATTATCTGGTCGTTGAATCGGGATCACCGTTTCGAAACCCCGGGGGTCCATTACGTCGTTGCCGCGAAATGAATGCCGTTAAATCATGCACCGATCGTTCGCTTTTCGCGTGTCTTAATCGCGGACCGAGCGTCGATTGTGATTGACATCCCGTTCGATGGATTATACACGAGGGTTTTTTTTTCCCTCTCTCTCTGGCTGCCACGACGGAAGTAGGAGGAATCGATGGAACGATTATTTCGAGTTTCGAAAAACCCGCATCCGGGGGCAGTGACTTTCGATAGCTTGGCGAAGACTCGAGGCGGGAGGTTGAGGATCTTCATCGATTCGAGGGATATTTTTAGGCGGGAACGTTGGAGACGGGACTGGGACGTTTGTCGGGGTGGAAAAAGACGCGAAAACGATTCGAAATAAAATGGTATTGTAATGGGAGGGTACTTGGGTGGGAAATCTTTGAGGTAGGAAAACGTCGAGGTGGGAAATTTTTGAGATAGAAGGATACGGAGGTCAGAGATGGTCGAGATGGGAAAATATCGGGGTGGAAAATTTCTAAGGTGGGGGTAGTCGAGGTGGGAAATTTGTGGGTGGGGAGAAATCGAGGTGAGAAATTTGTGGGTGTGGAGAAATCGAGGTGGGAAATTTGTAGGTGTGGGGATATCGAGGTGGAACAGTTTTGAGATAGGATGATATCAAGGTGGGAAATTTTTTAGATAGAAAGATATCAAAAGCAGAAATAGTTGAGATAGGAAAACATCGAGGTGGAAAATCTCTATGGTAGGGGGAAATCGAGGTGGGAAATTCGTGGGTGGGGAGAAGTCGAGGTGGGAAATTTGTAGGTGTGGGGATATCGAGGTGGAACATTTTTAAGATAGGATGATATCGAGGTGGGAAATTTTTTAGATAGGATGATATCGAGGTGGGAAATTTTTTAGATAGAAAGATATCAAAAGCAGAAATAGTTAAGATAGGAAAATATCGAGGTGGAAAATCTCTAAGGTAGGGGGAAATCGAGATGGGAAATTGGTGGGTGGGGAGATGTCGAGTGGAACATTTTTAAGATAGGATGATATCGAGGTGGGAAATTGTTGAGGTGAGAAGTCATGTAAATAGGAAGTTTTCGAAGTAAGAAGACATAGAGGTGGGGAGAAGTTGAGGTAGGAAATTTGTGGGTGAGGAGAAATCGAAGAGGAACATTTTTAAGATAGGGTGATATCGAGGTGGGAAATTGTTAAGATGAGAAGTCATATAAGTAGGAAGTTTTCGAAGTAAGAAGACATAGAGGTGGGAAAGTTTGAATATAGTATGATATTAATGTTGGAAATTGTTAGAGTAGATTCTAATGTTCAGCTGGAAAGTTTTTGAGATGGGAAGGCATCGAGGTGGGAAATTTAAAAAGTGGAAAAATGTTAAAGTAGGTAAACATCGACGTGGAGAATATTTAATGTGGAATAGCATCAAGGTGGGAAATTCTTAAAGTAGAAAAACGTCAAGGCTGGGAATTTTTAAAGTCAACAAATATCAATGTGGTCAGTTCTTAAAGTATGAAGACATCAGGGCGGGAAATTTTTAAGCGAGAAAATACGAAGGTGGGAAATTCTTGAGGTGGAAACATATCGAAGTGGAAAACTTTTAAAGTGGGAAGACATTGAGGTAGGAAATTTTCAAGGTAGGACTTTTTTAAAGTAGAAAGATATTAAGGTAGGAAGTTTTTTAAGGTGAGAATTTATCAAGTGGAGAAATGATCAAGAATAGTAAACTTTCAAGGTTTTTCGAACGTAGCTTAATTTCAAAGCGGGAAAATTTAAGCAGAAAAATTCCACGTTGCAAAAACGTGAAAAACAATTTCAAGAATCTTAATGTTTCAATATAGATCACGAACAAGAGGTTAGTTCAAGATGGAAAATGTCTGCTGGAAAATCTCGAAACAATTCCACCGATACACAACCGGTCGAACATCTTCGGACGATATTTTCATCGTTCCTATTTTCCCGTATTACCTAAAATCTATATTTTCAACCTACGGGAACAATTTTTTTTATCCAAACCCCCCTTCTCTCCGCACAAATCTTATTAATTCGTCGTCAGTCGAGCGACAATTCGCGACACAGCGAGAGGCGTCTACCCGAATGCGTTCGTCCGTTACGGTAACTCGAGCGCGAAGCTCCGAAGAATGGGAAAACTCGGGAAAGTGGGAAAACCGTCGACGAGTAAAAGGAATCGGTGTTCAAAGTTGTCCAAACCCGCGTAAACAGGCAAACGGAATACCAAAAGGAAAACCTCGGTAAGAGAGGGCGAGTGTCGCGATTCTAAGGTAGAAAATTCTGCGTAAGTAGGTGGAACCAAATAAGACAAAGTTCCTGGAGGGGGGAGGGGGGAGTGGTTCGGCGGTGGCGGATGGTAGCTGGGGGGGGGGGGGGGGGGGTGCGCGATCTAACGGAGACGACGTAGTTGCTTCTGCCGAGTGGTTGTGTAACGGAGGCTACAGGGGTGGCGAACTGCGGTGGATCGGGTGTGGGAGGGGGGAGGGGGGTTGGTGGTGTGCCTTTGTAACGGCGTGGGGCACCGTGCATGTAACGAGTTTCCAATAATGGCTCGGCTGCGTTACGCCATTGGCTGCTAGTTTCGTTGCTTCCACGGAAGCCGAACCAAGAAAACCTCTCCACCCTCCTCCTGCCCTCCACTTGCGAATTTTTTATCTCTCGCGAAATTCGACGCGTGTTCCCGATCGTTTCTTAATTTTTCCGCGACGACAAGTATGTATATGAGCGCTACGGACAAAAATTCGAAACTACTTCATTCTTTCATTACCGTGCGCCGGATATTCTTTCGTAAGAAAATGCAAATCTGAATTACCCAAAAATTAGATACAGATGAGAGATTGATGTCATCGTGTTAGGTAACGATTAATTAATTTAGTTATTGTCGATATTGTGAGAGGTTAATTGCTTACCAATTTGCAGTGGAAAAATTATGTAGTTTTCGAAGTAAAGAAAGGAAGGATGGAAATTTAACACAAAATGATATTCGTGTTTGAAATTGTTTGTAAATTGCGGAGAACTTTCTACAGTTTTTTCACGATTTCTCCAGGCAAATTTGTTTATAGGTTAGATATGGTTGGATAGGTTGTTTATAGGTTAGGTGTAGTCGTATAGGTTGTTTATAGGTTAGGTAATTGACGGTGATGGAAAATTATATTAAAACGATACAAGACTTTGAAAACTTTAATCTATTAGTAAAATAAACACACTTGGTAATAAATATACACCCCCGCGAGTATTTTTCATGATAAAATATTTTTGTAAGTGCAAGAAATAAACATTCAAATCCGATCGACGAAAAACAAGGGTCGATTCAAATGATCAATTCGTGCTCATTTAAAGGTTAGGTGTGTTCGTATAAATTGTTTTATAGGTTAGGTCGTAGTCGACACTGATCGAAACTTCTATTAAAACGACACACGACTTTGAAAATTTAATCTATTAGTAAAATAAATACACTTGGTAATAAATATACACTCCCACGAGTATTGATCATAGTAAAATATTTTTGTAAGTGCAAGAAATAAACATTCAAATCCGATCAACGAGAAACGAGAGTCGATACAAATGATCGATTCGTGTTCACTTAAAGGTTAGGTGTGTTCGTATAAATCGTTTTATAGGTTAGGTCGTAGTCAACACTGCTCGAAAATTCGATTAAAAAGACACACGACATTGAAAATTTAATCTATTAGTAAAATAAATACACTTGGTTATAAATATACACTTCCACGAGTATTTATCATAGTAAAATATTTTTGTAAGTGCAAGAAATAAACATTCAAATCCGATCCACAAGAAACAAGGGTCGATTCAAATAATCAATTCGTGCTCATTTAAAGGTTAGGTGTGTTCGTATAAATTGTTTTATAGGTTAGGTCGTAGTCGACACTGATCGAAACTTCTATTAAAACGACACAAGACATTGAAAACTGAATCTATTAATAAAATAAATACACCCGTTAATAAATACACACGCAACCTTCGAATAAAATCCAAATTCGTTAAACAATCGTGTATACAATATTTCGATTTCTCTCCATTGCGCATCGGCACTATGCGAGTCTCGATTCCCGGTTAATTCGATCGCGTTTCACGGACGCTTATCTAACAACTTCGTTCGGATTCTATCGAGCCGCGATTATCGAATTTGATGGGTCAGAACGAGTTTCGCCATTCTTCGTCAACTCAATTAACAGCCGCAATTTGTACCTTCGCCGTTATGGTTCCCAGATTCCGACCTTTCCCGCCCTCTTTTCACTCCCCTTACCCTTTCAACCTTCCCCCGTTTCCCTCACCTGCCTTATTAGACGACAGACTTTTCTTTAACCAACGATTCTTCCAGTCCCGTTGGATCTAACCGATTCTTTCTCTCGATCTTTCAAACCCTACCAACCCCCCCACCTGGATGTAACTTCGTCGTCAATGGATCTTCCGGGTTCCCTTTGACCAAGAATTCCTCCATCCATCGTTCCCACTGCCTTCGAATTCCACGGTTCGATTCAATCCAACCATTTTTCTTTTTTTTTTACCCCCACCTTTCGAACTCCCACTGGTTCACTCTTAGCAAGTTTTCTTTTGAAACAGTTCCCTCTGTCCTCGATCTCGATACGTCGATTTCGATTGTTTCGTTTCGCGGGGCTTAATTACCCCCTCCCTCCCCACTCTATCTTCTTCTTTTTTTATTTTCGGGTCCACGACCCCCTTTTTCTTGCGCCTCAGGTTCTCGTGTCTCGACGTGGAGTCTTTCACCGGACACGCTTTGATCCTTTGATCCTCCAGCGTTCTCTTTCTCGCGACTTTCGACCCCCACAGTCACTATGGTTCCACGAAACGGTTGTAAGGAACGAAGACGTTATCCCCGTTGGTTCCGTAGACGCGAGACACACCGAGACGAGGTAGTCAGAGGGTGTACGGGGGACCCTAAACGCCTCCTAACGCTACTCGATCGATTCCGTGACTCGAGTGCAAGATACACACCACGTTTCAGAGGTGTCCTGGTACCAACCGCGGTGGATTTTCGGTGGTGTGCCGGCGTTTTGTTCGATTTTCGCGGGAAATTGCGGCGAAGTGACCACCGTCTGTTATGGATTTAGACTTTGCACCGGGGGAATCCCCGTGGAAAGTTATCTTCAACGCGCGAGAAAATGCACTCCTCGATTATTCGAATCGGCGGTGGAACTACCAAACGAGTCGATTTCATCTGTTTCGAAGTTCTTGGAATTATTTAATTGTTAACGGTGTCTTTGAATATAATATTCGTGGACAGTTGTTGAAGTGGGCAACTGACGGTAGTTGTAAACTAGTTTGTCACTTTTATATTTGATTTTGAGGATATCTAAGCGATCTGATACAAATAGGAGTGTATTTAGAGGTATGTTCATAGGTAGGTGTAGTGTTAGTGGGAACGTGGGGTTGGTGAGTCGAGGGATGTTTCTTCAGAGCAAGGTGTAATTGGTAGAAGTGTATAATTTTCTTTTATTTATTCATCAGTGATTTACCTGGCAACCTCAACTACAGCTCACTGATATTTGCAGATAACGATTTACCTAGCAACCTTAAACACAGCTTATCACTACTACTTGCAGATCACTTCAAAATCGTTGTATATTGTAACGATGATTATGTTATATTAATTATTTACTTAGCAACCTTAAATACAGTTCAACACTACTATTTGCAAGTGACTTCGATGTATTTATATTGTACCAATGCTTTACCTAGCAACCTCAAGTACAATTCATCATTGCTATTTGCAGGTGACTTCAAAGTCTTTATATTATATTAATGAGTATGTTTATCAAGTACAGTTCATCATTAACATTTGCAAGTGACTTAAAAGTCTTTATATTATATTAATGAGTATGTTCATCAACTACAGTTCATCACTACTATTTGCAAGTGACTTCAAAATTTTTATATTCTACCAATACTTTACCTAGCAATCTCAAGTACAGCTTATCACTACTATTTGTAGATGACTTCAAAGTATGTGTATTATATTAATGAGTATGTTCAAGTACAGTTCGTCACTACCATTTGCAAGTGACTTCAAAATCTTTGTATTATATTAATGCCTTATCTTGCAACTTCAAACACAGTTTATTACTGCTACTTGCAAGTGACTTCAAACACAGCTTATCACTGCTACTTGCAGATGACTTCAAAGTATGTGTATTACATTAATGAGTATGTTCAAGTACAGTTCATTACTACCATTTGCAAGTGACTTCAAAATCTTTGTATTATATTAATGCCTTATCTTGCAACTTCAAACACAGCTTATTACTGCTACTTGCAAGTGACTTCAAACACAGCTTATAACTGCTACTTGCAAGTGACTTCAAAGTATTTGTATTATATTAACGAGTATGTTCATTAAGTACAGTTCATTACTACTATTTGCAAGTGACTTCAAAATCTTTATATTATATCAATGCCTTATCTTGCAACTTCAAACACAGCTTATTACTGCTACTTGCAAGTGACTTCAAACACAGCTTATCACTGCTATTTGCAGATGACTTCAAAGTATGTGTATTATATTAATGAGTATGTTCAAGTACAGTTTATCACTACTATTTGCAAGTGACTTCAAAATCTTTATATTATATTAATGCTTTACCCTGCAACTTCAAACACAGCTTATTACTGCTACTTGCAAGTGACTTCAAACACAGCTTATCACTGCTATTTGCAGATTACTTCAAACTCTTTATATTATATTAACGAGTATGTTCATCAAGTACAATTTATCACTACTATTTGCAAGTGACTTCAAAATCTTTATATTATATCAATGCCTTATCTTGCAACTTCAAACACAGCTTATCACTGCTATTTGCAGATGACTTCAAACTCTTTATATTACACCAGTGATTCGCTTAGCAACTTTAAACACAGCTCATCGTTTCTATTTGCAGATGACATCAAAGTCAGAGTCTTTACATTATACCAAAGATTTACCCAGCAATCTCGAACACAGCTCGTCGCCACTACTTGCAAATGACCTCAAACTCTTAGAATTATACTCAACTTATTGAACGATCGTAGAGAACTCCAGACTCATATTCACTACAACGATCATTCATCTAACGTAAATGTCCTCAACCTCTCCAAATCTAAAACTACAAGATCTTTGGTTCAGTCTACAGTCCTCTGTCGATCTACCGTGAGAAAAAGTCCAAGAAGACCTCTCATTAAAAAAAAAAAATGAAATAACCTTCCCTCGTAGTCTCTCTGCTCGTCGAAGATTTCCACATTAATCGTACCCTAATCGACGGAGTCGAACGTACAAAAAAAAAGAAGAAAAACACACACAAAAGAATACACCCTGATGAATTCCTCCTGAAATCGTTCCCTCCCACTCCCCTCAACCACGGAGTGGCTCCTTCGCCAGCAACGAATAATACGCCATCAGGCTGCCGCAATTACCGTGCAATTACAATCGACGGATTCGTTCGTTTCCAAATCGTGTATAAACAAACGAAAAAAAAAAATATACATATACAAAAAGAAAAATAAAGCAAGAGTACAACTCCTTCCTTCCTTCCTTCACTTGGCCACAACGAACGTTCTCAACAGGCTGGAACAATCCCCGATGAACATCATCCTCGGGACAACGAGAAACGGATAATCGACAAGGTGGAGGGGGGGGGGGGCGTGGCGGGGTAACGGGGCGGTGGGGGTACTTGTCGCATAAAGGCGAACCGAAACAACAACAATAACAACAACAACAACGGTAGCCCGACATCGAGGACGAAACGAAATTCATGCATCCAGCTAACGAGTCCCGAGTGGCGCGGCCCGCTCGTACGGGGATTTCTTGGCCGACTTTCACGGCTATTATAAGCTCGAGTATTTTCATTATACATTTTTTTTTTTTTTTTTTCTTCTCTCTCTCCTCCATCCACGGCCACTTCGCATTGATACGCTACCGCCCCTCCCCCGGTTGCCAACCCGTCGCTGGAACCCTCCTCCCCACTCCCACTCCCACTCCCCCACCGATTCGCCTCGAATCCCTTTTTCCATCCCACCGATACAACGTCGCGGATCGGCGTAACGATCCACTTATGGAAAATGCCGCGGCGGAAGAAGAAAGGCTCTTGTCGCTTCTACTCGGACATCACTACCCCCACCCCGCTACGGATCCACCCGCCCGTCGACAACGTCTCCTTCAACCCGTGCCGCCCCCGTTCTTTATTCCGCTTTTTTTCGGAGAGAGAATCCTCTTAGTCCTCTAGTGGCTGGTCGTCCACGGCTTCGGGAATACGCTTTGGGTTTATGAAATCGCGCCTGTGTATCGTCGCGCACCTATAGAACCCCCCCCCCCCCCCCGGGGGGGGGGCTGGCACTTCTATACTCCCTCCCCCCTCTATCCTGTCTTATCGAGCGTCTAGGCTTATCGATTCCGCGAACGCGGAAGCGTCGTCGAACCGCCACCGAAAATCTTGTTTCTTATGTGGACGATTAGGGGGGGGGGGTACGTATCCCCCGGGGAACGCGCAAGAGATGGATGGAGAGGGGGGCTGTGGCCCTTTTTCGCGTGGAAATTGATAGATGATGGGTTTTTTTGGTGTTCAGGAGCGAGTATTTAACGCGTTCACCTGTTCTACCTGTTAGATGTATTTTTAGTTGCCCCCTCTAGGGTATGTGAGAGAAATAGAGGTGGGCTTTAGGGCACCCCTTTGTGTGAAAATTGAAAAGATACGCGAAAGAGTCGTATAACACTCCCCTAATGTCGTTTTGTTTCTTGTGTGGGTAGTGGTGAGGGGGTTCATACCCGAGGGAACAAGGAAGAGAGAGAAAGGGGGCCTTTAGAGCCCCCTAGTTTTTTTTCTGTGCGAAAAATGAAAGATGGTGTTTTTTTAATCTTTAGAAGTATTTAACCTGTTCACCTGTTCCGTATGTTCAATGCACCACCAATTGCCCCCCTAGGGAACGTGGAAGAGACAGAGGGGGGCTTTAGTGACCCCCTCTCTATGTGAAAATCAAAAAGAAACTGGGAAAGAGTCGTCGAAAGAAAATCGTCGTGTTTCTTGTATGGAAAGCGGTGCAGGGGGTTTGTATCCGTGAGAACGCGGAAGTGACAGAAGGGGGCTTTTATGCCCCCCTCTGCGTGAAAATCAAAAGAGATTGTTTTTTTTAAACTTAGAAGAGAATATTTAATCCATCCATCTGTTTCAACTGCTCAACACACCTCGAGTCGCCCCTAATGAAAATGGAAAACATAAAGGGGGGCTCCAGGACCCCTTTCTGCCCGAAAATTGAAAACTTCTTTTTTCCTTAAACTTAGAAGACAATATTTAGTCCATTTGCTCGATATATCAATCGATATATCTCGAATCGTCCCCCTAATGAAGATGGAAGAAATAGAGGGGGGCTCCAGTGCCCCCTTTTGTGTGAAAATTGAAAGATTCTTTTTTTCTTAAACTTGGAAGAGAATATTTAATTCGTTCACCTGTTCCATCTGTTCGATGCACCTTCAGTTGGCCCTCTAATAAAAATGGAAGAAATAGAGGGGGGCTCCAGGACCCCTTTCTGCCCGAAAATTGAAAAATTCTTGTTTCCTTAAACTTAGAAGAGAATATTTAATCCATCTGCTCGATATATCAATCGATATATCTCGAATCGTCTCGCTAATGAAGATGGAAGAAATAGAGGGGGGCTCCAGTGCCCCCTTTTGTGTGAAAATTGAAAGATTCTTTTTTTCTTAAACTTAGAAAAGAATATTTAATTCGTCCACCTGTTCCGTCTGCTCGACACACTTCGAGTCGCCCCCCTGATGAAGATGGAAGAAATAGAGGGGGGCTTCAGTGCCCCCTTTTGCCCGAAAATAGAAAGATTGTCCTTTCTCGAAACTTAGAAGAAAATAATATACAATCCATCCACTTGTTCTCACTACTCGACACACCCTCAGTGACCCCCCTAATAAATGTGAGGGGGGCCCCCTTCTGCGTGAAACTCAAAAGATCATTTTTTCCCAAAAATAAAAAGAACAGTACTCAATTCGTTCACGTGTTTCACCTACTCGACACACCCCCGGTTGCCCCCCTCGCGAACTCCCTACCAATAGAGGAAAGGAGAAAGGTGTGGTGGGGGGAGATCGCTTTCTCCGTAACAGGAGCATCCAGCCGCCAATTAATTAACCAGTTAATTAAACATTTAGACGCCGCTGGCGGTCGCCTAAAATTTAATTCACCCATTAATTAATGCTCCCGCGGTGCGCGGGCAGCGGTGAACGTCGAAGCCATGGGGGTGGGCCGCCGGGCGGAGGAGGAGAGGGGAGGGGGAGGGGAAGGGGAGGGGCTAGTGTTGGAAAGTGCATTATTACCGGAGCTCGAGCTCTCAGGTATTCATATTCGGACAAAACCGATAGAGGCACACGCTTATCGGTGAATTTTTCCTGGTCCCGTGAAAAAAAGGAAAAATGGCTCGAGGAAGGGGGGGGGGGGTAGGGGACGGGTTGGTGGACGAGTTAGCTACCGATTGGACAGTGCGAGAGAGAGACCGTTGTAACGAAACAACGGCGTTGCAGCGGGTAGGAATAGAGAGAACGAAAGAACGAAGAAGAAACTCATTAACGGACCCTGGAGAGATTCGTTTCGGGGGGCGACAGGCACATGTGCGCATAATGATCTCCGCTATGGCTAGGTTTATGTCCGCTGCTGGCCCGAAAGGTTGCCTTTAATTAGCATAACTACTGCGTACCAACGTTAGCCGGTACCTAGCTGGCCGGACGGTCGGCTGGTATGGTGGTAATATGCGCCCCGACTAGTCCTTGAGTTATTGCCTGATCAATAATCTATATGTGGCAGCAACAGTACCGTACACCGTAGGGCGAGCTTGCTGTCCACGTAAACCCAACCCCCGTGCAGCCGGAGCTCTAAGCTTCCAACGCTGAATATTGCAGCTGGGTATCGCTTCGCGCCGATAAATCTTCCGCTCCTTCGTGCAAAACGAAACAAAACGAAGGAACACGAGGAGGCGGTGGCTCGGGGGTGGGTGTGGAAGGGAGAAAGAGAGAAAAAAAAAAAATATAGTGAACGGAGAGAGCTAGGTGGCGGACGATAGTAGTGATGGTGGAGGGCGAGGGAGGGCTGATCGTACCCGGGTTGGAACGAAAACAGAACTGGGCTAACTTCCGATCCGCGACTGGAATAAGCATTAAGAGGCATTATGGGGTGCGCGGCTGTGTCCGTTGCCTCTCTATACACGTTGTTTTGTTCTTCCAGTGGGATAACAATGGAACCGGGGGGGAAAAAAAATATTTCCCGGTGATGCTCCCGGTCAGCGCGGACCTATCGTCGAAAATTTCGTGTATCGGTACTCCTGCACCGGTTCACCCGATTTCTAGCCCACTTTGGGTGTGTGTGTACGTGTGTCTTTATTTAACAACCCTTGAATCGGTTCCGGTGATCGATCGACGATCATCGTTTGCGTTCCTGTCGGTGCACAGGGTCTCGGTTGCTTGGGATGTAGACTGTGGGGCAATGTCGGGCGGAGGGGGGGTGGGGAGATTCTGTGGGTCGATGTGAGACGAAAATTGACTATAATGGAATTGCATGGAAGGCTTTGTTTTAGAGAGAAATGCACTTGGACATTTATTTAGTACGTGGGTATTTAATTGCATGTGTGTACACAGGGGGTAATAATTTGTGGTACAGGCTGAGGAGATTTTGTGGGTCGAAAAGAGTCGAAAGTAAAAAATAATAAAATTGCATAGAACTACTTATTTTAGAGAGAAATGCACTTGAAAATTTATTTAGTATGTGGGTATTTAATTGCATATGTGTACACAGGGGGTAATAATTTGTGGTACAGAGAGCTGAGGAGATTTTGTGGGTCGAAAAGAGTCGAAAGTAAAAAATAATAAAATTGCATAGAACTCCTTATTTTAGAGAGAAATGCACTTGGAAATTTATTTAGTATGCGGGTATTTAATTGCATATGTGTACACAGGGGGTAATAATTTGTGGTACAGAGAAAACTGAGGAGATTTTGTGGGTCAAACAAAGACGAAAATGGGAAATTTTGGAATTGCATGGAAGACTTTATTTTAGAGAGAAATGCACTTAAAAATTTATTTAGTGTATGGGTATTTAATTGCATGTATATACACAGGGAGTAATAATTTATGGTACAGGCTGAGGAGATTTTGTGGGTCGAAAAGAGACGAAAGTAAAGAGTAATAAAATTGCATTGGTGATGTTGTTTTCGAGAGAAATGCACTTGGAAATTTATTTAGTGTGCGTGCATTTAATTGCATGTATATGCACAGGGGGTAATAATTTGAGGTACAAATGGGGGAGGGGGGAGGGGTGAAGGGATTTTCCGTGCCGATGTGAGATGAAAATGAAGAATAATGGAATTGCATAGAAGGCTTTATTTTCGAGTTAAATGCACTTGGAAATTAATCTAGTACACGTGCACCTAATTGATGACTGACGTTACGGAGCACACTATAGACGGCTACTGTGATGGTTTTTGTATAGTATACAATGTCAGTCACTGTCAAACATCGATACTTATCTCTACTGTATCATATTATTAACATAACGATTGTAATACCACGAATGCAAAAATCATATCCGTATACTTGTCGTTGGTGCATCAAAGCGTGTCGTTCGTTCGATGGAAACTGACAGTCAATGTCGGTAGCATAAACTATAATCTGGATAGTAAACAGTGTCTGACACATTCTATGCAAAAACAATCAGCCGTAATATTACGAAATCCGTAACGCCCTCAATTAGGTGGCTGTGTAATAAATGAATTTTCAAATAAATTTTCTCGAAAATAAAACCATTCAAAAATTCTCCTGTTCTTTATTTTCGTCTAATTTCCAACCATAAGATCTTCGTTCCATTTGTATCACAAATTTCAACCCACGATATACAATAATTTATAGTATAATACACGTGTACCAGACGGAATTTTAAATAAATTTTTCTCGAAAATAACACCTGTTATGCAATTTTTTTATTCTCTATTTTCATCTAATTTCGAGTCTTGGAATCTTTGTCACATTCGTACCACAAATTTCGATCCACGATATATAATAATCTATAGTACAATACAAGTGTATCAGATGGAATTTTAAATAAATTTTTCTCGAAAATAACACCTCCTATGCAATTTTTTTATTTTTTACTTACGTCTCATTTCGAGATATAGAATCTTCATCACATTAGGCACCAAAAATTTCATCCTACAATATGTAATAATCTATAATATAATACACGTGTACCGGGTGGAATTTTAATTAAACTTTTTCTCGAAAATAACACCTCCCGTGGAATTCTTTTATTCTTTACTTATGTCCCATTTCGATCCACAGAATCCTCCCCTAAAATTTCGACCGACTGCATTTATCTCGACGCGCCCACCCAGCGATCGAAATCGTGATAGCGCGACACGGATTATGGTCTGACCCATATCGACTCGTTCTACTTCCACTCGCCCCGATAGTTTCGATATTCGGGGCGCCTAACTCGTAACGAAATACGTATGTATACTGGACCTGGCGGTATTCGCATTGGGAATTATCGCTGTTGCGCGATTAATCGAGCGAGAAAGTCGAAACGAAAATCGATCGGATGAACTTTCGACCACCGTTGTATTTCCGCGTGGAAGTTGGCGCGCAGTGGAACTTCAAAATTGAATCAGAACCAAACATTGAGAGCGCGGATAATTCCGCGCGAAACGGGCTTCAAATTTATTTATTTGTTTATTTATGCACGAGTCGGACCATTTGTTACACAAAAATACAGAAAAATTAGCGATAGATAGTTAACGGTCGCATTGTTTCTAAAAGTAGTAGGGGAAGTAAGAAAAATTAAAAAATCTATTAACATTTGTAAATATTGTATCAGAAATATATAAACTGTTTTTTGGAATTTTAAATTTACATTACAATCCGATATTTAAAAATTGTATCTACATAGAGGGAAAAAATACCACGTAAAAATTCTTCGAATATTTAACGACAAACAAAAAACATTTGTATCTGAAAAATGAAATTAATACGATTCTTCTTTTTATTTTTAAGTGTGGAATACATCATAGTGTATCCTACCTATTTCTGTGACACACTGTGTACTGACTTGAACCGAGAGAATTTATGTTACGATCCAATAATTAAAGCAAGGTGAAAAAATTTCAAGTTAAAGGGGAGGGGTTTGTCTCGATTGTTTTGAGAATCGATTACGCGAAACTGCGCGTCAATTCGTCGTTTCGACGCGTCACTCGAACGCGTCAGTACGCGTCACGTGGTGTTCACCCCACCCCTCCCCTACCCACCTCGTTATGTGTCCACCAATTACGACTATAATCGAGGTGCAACGATCCCGTGTCCTTAGGGGGCCAAGGGGCGGTTGCTAGTCGATGGAAAAAAATCGTGCGAACAAAAGGAAATCGTCGCGGAAAATTGGGAACGAGTCCCGGAAAACTGGGCCGCGATCGAAGCACTCGAACGAACGTGGAGTGACCCCGAAACGTCGCGGTTAATCTGATTACCGGCTAATTACTCGTTACGCCGTTAAACTTATCATTGGATTTACGCGACGGAGTCGCACGGACAAAGCGCGAGGCCTGAATATTTAACACGGCGGCAGCCCGTCATAACGTGGATATCGATTTTCGAACGCTCGATTTCGCGAGAATTCAATCGTACAGCTCTGACGATTAAACAACAAAATTTCGCATTCCGTTTTTCGATCCGGTGAAGACGAGCCTTGAGGGATCCCATGCAGGCTAAAATTTTCAGCGAATTTACGTTACGATTAGTCGAAACGTGGTTTACCACGCGTGGGTCATTTTTGACCCGGGGGAATTTTCCTCGATTATTTATCGACTTGTAATTTTAACGCGGATTTCGATCGAATAACAAAATTTCGCGTCCGGTTTTCGATTCTGTGAAGACGCGTCTTAAGGAGTATAATGTAGGCTAAATTTTCAATGGATTTATATTACGATTTATAAAGGCGCGTCGTACTACGCGTGGGTCTTTTCTGACCCAGGGGGATTTTGCTGGATTATTGATCTATTTATAATTTTAACGCGGATATCAATCTTCGAAAGCTTGATTTCGCGAGAATTCAATCGTACGATTTTGATTCACGATTAAATAACAAAATTTTGCGTCCGGTTTTCGATTCGGTGAAGACGCGTCTTAAGGGATACAATGTAGGCTAAATTTTCAGTGAATTTTCATTGAGATTTCTCAAGATGGGCCGTACTACGCATGAGTCTTTTGTGACACAAGGAAATTTTGCTCGATTATTTATCTACTTATAATTTTAACGCGGATATCGATTAAATAACAATATTTTGCGTCCTGTTTTCGGTTCAATGAAGATGTATCACAAGGGATCCGATGTTGGTTGAATTTTCAGTGCATTTATATTACGATTTATCAAGCCACTTTCTACTCCGCGTGGGTCATTTTTGATCCAGGGGAATTTTTCTCGATTAGTCATTTATTTCTCGGCGATAATTAGAGAATTATGTTTGAAAATCCATCTTGGACACGTGCACCTAACCATATATATATATATATATATATATATATATATATATATATATTATATATTAATATATTAATAATATATATATATATATATATATATATATTAATGATATTAAAAAAGAGACATTTTACCTAAAAATTTGCTGCTTCACTGGTAAATAAAAACCTGAGAAATTAAAACACCACATTTCGTAACGAAATATTGTAAACTGACTTATCCCGCAGACAGCCTCCAGAAAGTGAATTTTGAAAAAAAAAAAAAAAAAAGAAACCTCGTTTCAAATTTCGCGCCAGGCACTGTCGCCTGCCTGTGCTTTCACAATTTCAAAACTACCCTTGCAACATCAAAGTTACAACTTTGTCAGATATGCAAAATTTTTAACGAAACGTTCGCGAAGTATTCTTCCCTTCGCCGTACACCGTACAAAATGAATTCTACCTCCGTTACACCGTGAAGAATGAAATAAACAAATATCGAAGAAAGAGGAGCATTTGAAACGTAAACGGTGTGTTCAGCCTCGGAACGCGTGAGCTGGCACGTGTACGAGCACGCATCCAGTCGAGTACGTCAGATTGGAAAAATCATCGTTGCGTGGCGCATTATGCCCGCGGAAGCCATTCGTCCTTTTTGAAGTCGGAATCTGCGCACGAAACTATCGGGAACGTTTACGCGATTGGAAACGCCGCGCCGTTTCGGCTCGTTCGAAATTATTATCGCGAAATCTTTGTCGTTGCCTCGTCGAGGGTTCGGCCGAATCGAGCGCCATCGATTCTGCGTCTTCGGGAATTGTTTGCTCGCTCGACGTTTCGACGAGAATTCACGAGCAACGTATTGTACAGGGGTGGTTGGAACCTCTAACGGCGGCCCCCGCTGCGCTGCCGAATTCGCGATTACGGGAATTAATTTGCTCCGGTTAATTGGGAAATCGTTGATATTTAAGCGACGACGTTTCCAGCTCCGTGGTTCGAGGGCCGTTACGTTGTTTCGGTTGCGCTATTCGAACGCGGGCACGAAAAACATTTGCGGATCGACGATTTTCATTCCTGCGAATAAACAATTGGGATAGTAACCGAATAACACGGTCATCCTTGGCAAACGCCGAACGCACGTCACTGCGGGTCGATACGAAATAGTTGTGTACTCGCGCGGTATTTTTACCGTTGCGAAGAATTGGATTAGCAGTCATCGTATTTTTCCTTTTTTTTTTTTTATACAATTGCTTACACTGTCTTTTTTACACAATCGAACGAGTTACTGGAAGCCCTCCGGTTGTCGAAAATAAGTTGTATTATTTTTGTACGATCGAGAGAGATACTTGAGCTGCTCTAGCTAGCGTAATGAGAGCTCTATTTTTGTGCTATAGTACTCGGGGTACTCTAGTTGTCGAAAGTAAATAAGCTACGTGCTCCTTCGACTATAGAAATGATCGAAGAAGGTATTCAGTGCTCTAGTTACCCAAAATAAATTTAGTAGTTTTTCATACAATCTAAGAAGGTGTTTAGAGTGCTCTAGTTACCGAAATAAGCTCTATTTTTGGGCAATAGCATGTGGTACTCGGAGTGCTCTAGCTATCAAGAAGAAATACACTGTCTATTTTCTTACACAATCGAGAGAGATACTTGGGGTGCTCTAGCTAGCGTAATGAGAGCTCTATTTTTGTGCTATAGTACTCGGGGTACTCTAGTTGTCGAAAGTAAATAAGCTACGTGCTCCTTCGACTATAGAAATGATTGAAGAAGGTATTCAGTGCTCTAGTTACCCAAAATAAATTTGGTAGTTTTTCATACAATAGAGGGATGTATTTAGAGTGCTCTAGTTAACGAAATAAGCTCTATTTTTGGGCAATAGTACGTGGTACTCGGAGTGCTCTAGCTATCAAAAATAAATAAACTGTGTATTTTCTTAGACAATCGAGTGAGATACATGGGGTGCTCTAGTTACTGAAATAAGCTCTATTTTTGTGCTATAGTACGTGGTACTCGGGGTACTCTAGTTACCGAAAGTAAATAAACTCTGTGCTCCTTCGACTAAAGAAATGATCGAACAAAGTATTCAGGTGCTCTAGTTACCCAACCTAAATTCTGTATTTTTTCATACAGTTGAAGGAGGTATTTAGAATGCTCTAGTTACCGAGATAAACTCTATACTTTTCTACACAATCCAACGAGGTACACGCGGTATTCTAGCTACAGAAAATAAACTCTGTACTCCTTTACAGAATTAAAAGTAGTACTCGAGCTGGTGTATCTACAGAAACTAAACTCTGCTCTTTCGTACAATCAAACGAGGTACTCTAACGCTCTAGCTACCAAAAGTAAACTCTGAGAATTAAAAGTAGTACTCGAGCTGCTCTATCTACAGAAACTAAACTCTGCTTTCTCGTACAATAAAACGAGGTACTCTAACGCTCTAGCTACCAAAGGTAAACTCTAAGAATTAAAGGTAGTACTCAAGCTGCTCTATCTAAACAAAACAAACTCAGTACTTTCGTACAAAATCTAGAGCTGTACTCGAGAGGTACTCGCTCTATCGAAAACAGTAAAACTTCTCTCTCGACTGTAGAAACCATCGAACACGGTACTCGGGATACATTTACCAACGATCTCGATCGTACACGGTACTCCTTCGGTACTCCCGACCTTGGCCAGACCGAAACACGGTACTCGCGGGTATTCATCGATCGAAATTGGTCAAATCCCGCGGTTCGGAACGCGTCGCTCCGTTTTCACGAAAGAAACCTCGTCTTAACCCCTCTCCGGAGTGGGGGGGGGGGGGGGGGGGGTAAAAAATTCCCCCGGCGACCGTGGAATTCGGCGCGAAAAAATTCGTGCGTCCAGGAGAGGGTTCACTAACCCTGAATCGGGCGCGTTATCGTCGTCCTTCGATTTCTCACGTGTTCGCCGAGCCTCCAGCCAACCGGGGCGGTCGGAGGGTCGAGCGCGGAAGAAACGAGAGCAAAATAGAGTCGGAGAAAGAAGCAGGGGGCAGGGAGGGTCGGTGGGAAGAGAAGCAGCGTCGTCGAGAGAGATAACGAGGACAGAAACGGGCCGAAAGAGTACGGTAAGGGGGGTGGGGGTGGGGGGTGGGGGGTTGAGATCGCGGGCTTGTTCGGTATCGAAAATTCCTTGCATTTCGTAGCCGAGGCGACTGGTGGCTACTAATTTCGAAAACTGCCAGGTACAGAGAGACGTCGCGGGTACCCTGCGACCCGCCCGAGGAAAAAAGACGGCGATCGGGAGGGAGGGAGGGAGGCAGCGATCGGAAGCCAACGGGCTGGTCGAAGAAACGGGGGAGAAACGCGGGAACGGAAAGAAAAAAGGAGAGAGAGAGAGAGAGGAGGAAAAAAAAGGTCCGAGAGGAGGAGTGAGAAAAACGCAGAAACGCGGGCGAAAGATAGCGAGAAAGACCCCCTCTAGAGGAGACGGTGTCCGCCAGGGGGGTTTGTCAGAGGGAAAGAGAAAGCCGCGGAGCGACCAGTCCGGTTCTGGTTCGACGCAGTTCGGTTCGGTTCCTAGCCAGTAAGCGGTAGATTAAAGAGAAATGGCTACACGTTCATATTGATTTTTGTCCTCAGTTCGCGGGTGGATACGAGGGTGAGGGTGGCTGGTCGAGGCTGACGGTGAGGCGAGCTCACTCAGGAGGAGGAGGAGGAGGAGGAGGAGGAGGAGGAGGAGGAGGAGGGCGACGGAGGTGGTCCGCGCGGGAGAAAGACAGCCTTCTCGCCTCGTCGCTCTGCCCCGTCCGTCCCCCACCACCGCTCCTTTCCGCCGTGCTGCGCCGCGGTCGGTCCTCCTTCTCTTCGTGCCTCTGTCTCTGGCCTCTTTCTCTTCCCACGTCCGCCCCCGTCGGTGCTCGCGTCCCTCCTTTACCGACGGTCGCTTCCCCCACCCACTGACCCTCCCACTCCCCGTCGGCGGTCTCCGGCGCGCCGCGCCGAGCCGAGCCGCGCCGTGTGTGTCTCTTTCTTCGTCCCTCGCACGCGTCCTCACCGTGCCACCCTTCCCGCGGCTCTCCGGCTTCCCTGGCCTCTTCCTCTACCTCCCAGCGGCTTCTCATCCTACGCGCCGCGCGCCCGACCCCCGTCGCCACCCCTCGGCGCACCAACGCCACCCACCAGCCCACCTCCTTCTCCCCCATCCTGTGCCCGCTATTCCAAGCCCTCTTTTTCTTTCCCGCCGCATTCACTGCTCCCGGACTCCATCCTTGTCCTCGTTCCATCCGACGCGGTCTGTCAGCCGGCGGGGGTGGCAGCCCTCCGCCGGCTGAAAACTCGTCAAAAAATATACATTCCACGACGGCCGGCAATACGTCGATGCTTGTAACTGCACCGAACCGAGGTAGAACAAGAGAGACCGAATGGAGTCGCTACGGGATGAAAAAGTGTAGAGATATCGAAGGGTGGGTTTGGGTGGCGCTGGGCCCTGACGGTGGGCGCCCGGAAGGATTGATAAAAAGAGAAACAGAGAAAGAGGGAGGGGGGTGGCATGATAACGATGCAAATTTTCCAGGTATCTGCCTCCTAGGGAACACCGGAGCTCGCGGTTATTCTAGCCCGGGGTATACGGGGCAAATGAAGTTGAGAACGTTCGATGGCCATCGGGTGGGCTGGAGGGGGGCTGGATTGGCCGAACGAAAGACCCGATTAGCCATGTTCGCCGTATCGTTCGACGCACGGCTGTTTCGCGGACGCCCCGGACGATTAAGATCGTAACCGGGGGTTGGGTGTCGACGAGGGGTGTTAGGTAACGAGACGGGACGTAAATTCGCGCCTGGGGATTGTTAAGAGCTCGCGAGCACCACGAGGGGGATGATACCACGCGCGTAAGGCTTTTTCCAAGCATCGTCCACCTTCTCGCGACCATCTCGGTTCTGATGACCCATGTAACAAGGGACACCACTTGGGCTCTAAATCGCCCATTTTAATGAAACTTACGTATTATCCTACGAACTATATTTACACTGCTTGGAAAAATATTTCATACGTATTTTTTCGTATCTGTTATGATCTATTGGGTTGCTCGGAAAGTCATTTCGTTTTACAAAATAGGAGAATATATAATTTAATAAAATGTTTATACATTCTAAATAAATCGTGGTTTTTAGTTTCACCAAAAAAAATTAAATGACTTTCCGAACAACCCAATATATCTAAGGAGTGAAATCAGCCCTCAAAGTTGGGGGAGAAAAATTACACATTGATGAAACTTACGTATTATTGTACGAACTATATTTAGTACTTGGAAAAATATTTCACACGTATTTTTTCGTATCTGTTATCATCTATATCCAGGGGGTGAAATCAGCCCTCAAAGTTGGGGAAGAAAAATTACACATCGATGAAACTTACGTATTATTGTACGAACTATATTTAGTACTTGGAAAAATATTTCACACGTATTTTTTCGTATCTGTTATCATCTATATCCAGGGGGTGAAATTAACTCTTAAAGTTGGGGGGAAAGATCACACATTTTCCTCGATATTTCAAAAATTATGAGAATTAGATGAAAGTTGTTTGAACAAATATTGCGCACTTTTCAATAATGAATTTAAGCTTCCGAACAGTTTTGCGAAATATCGATTTGTTTAAACAATATGTTGCAAAATTTTCTCTTTTTGTATTTTTTTCTATAGAATTCATTGTTTCGCGTCTTTATAAATTTGAAAATGTAAACTGTAGACCGATATGGAAAATACGTATATTTGAAAATTTTTATTCGATCCTTTCAATAGAAGGTAGCGTCGGTACAATAAAAACAGCTTCAATACGGAACGTGAATTTTTGGAGCGTATGCAAACAGTTATAAAAATATACGGTATAATAGTTGTTTATATTATGGACACGTATTGTTAATTAGTACTTGGCTGTTAAAACTTGGTCCGCGGTAGTGCTTCTCATTGAAAAAGTAGGGAAGCCTTTTTTTATAACCACGTGACCAAAACTATACTTGAAAACATACCTACTTGAAAACTCTACAACGATTGTTAAATACTCCTTATATTTGTTTTATTTCTCCAAATGTGCTAATGCAGAAAAGTGCTAACTTTATTGAGTATTTTTCTTCCCCAACTTTGAGGGTTAATTTCACCCCCTGGATATGGATAATAGATAAAAAAAAAAAAATGTCAAATATTTTTCTAAGAATTATATTGTAAATAAATTTCAATAAAATCGCCAATTTTCATTTAAATGATGTCCCTTGTCGTTCGAAGGGATTACTTTAGATTCTTTGGATAATTTTTACCTCGATGCATAGTTTCCAGAGGAAAATTTATGCTCGAAATTTTTTGTAATTAATGTTTAACTTTATTGTACATTTATTAACTTCATTGTATATTAATTAGAGGAATTGTGAACGGGATAGTTTACAAAGAAGCGTGGGTAGGCAAACGAACATTGGAACGAAACGAAAGATCGACTTTAGTATATAATATATATTTTTTTAAATTTTATTAACAATGTAGAACCCTTGGTGTACAATATGGTTCAAGGTAGATTTATGAAGCACACGTTCAAACGTAAATTCTACGCTTGGAAGTGTCAGTTGGGTGAAAAAAAGTTAGCATAATTGTACTTGTTGGTGTTATACATAATTGTTATAACTATATCCAGAATTGTAATATTATAGTTTGGAGTGATTTTTCGTACAAATTGTCTAAGACAACATTCGGTGCGTTATATGAAGAGAAAATTAAAAACATTGGGGGTAAATAATGATAATTGTTATATATCTCCTGTATCGTAATGATACGTATGGGGTGCTCTGGTTGTTCAACAATGTTGAACATTATGGTTGTGGACACAAGGGTGTACGTACGTGGATTCCTCGTAATGATTCCAACTGTGGATAAATCTCGAGAAACGTCAACCATCTCGATAATTTCTCGACGAGTCACGTTCGAGGGACTGTGTCGAGCATTCTGAGGGTATAATTGTTTTATAAATATGCACGTGGATATGTTTTAACAATTCCAATTATCCGTTGCGTAAATTCTAAGAAACGTCAACGATCTAAATTTAATCAATTTTATTATAATTTCTTGGTGAGTTTCTGGGGGTGGTTTATCCTTCTTTTTTCTTTTAAATAAATATACACGTATTTATTATTGATTCTCTCGTAACAATTTTGACCGTTTGGTGAGTAAATTTCAAGAAATTCAACAATCTTGATCATTTCTCGACGAGTTTCGTTTTAGAGATCATATTGAGAATTCTGAGGGTGGTTGTTTCTTCTTTTTTTTATTTAAATAAATATACACACGTGACAATGTTAACCTTCCGGTGCGTAAATTTCAAAAAGTCAACTATCTCGTTAATTTCTCGACGAGTTTCGTTCGAGAGACCCTATCGAGAATTCTAGGGGTTGTTTTCTCTTTTTTAAAAATAAATAAACACATGGTTGTAACAATTGTAACCTTCCCGTGTGTAAATTCGAAGCAAGTCAACGATCTCGATCATTTCTCGACGAATTTCATTCGAGAGACCCTATCGAGAATTCTAGGGGTAGTTTTTTCTTTATTCTTTTTTAAAAATAAATAAACACATGGTTGTAACAATTGCAACCTTCCAGTGTATAAATTCGAAGCAAGTCAACGATATCTCGATAATGTTCCGTCTCGTTCTAGGAACCGTGTCGAGCGTTTAGGGGTGGTTTTCTCCTATCGGTGAATTTTACGGTTAGAGTAACGTCGACCATAATTCTCGACGATCGTTTACGTCAGTGATCGAATTCCAAAGCTGTGTTTCTCCTTACGTATTCTTTTTTTTTCTTTTACAATACTTTCAAGGTTGTTTTTTCGAACGTATTTACTTCATTTTTCCACTTTATTTTTTCTTTTTTTTTTTTTTTAGCAATTTTCCATTTCGAAGACCGCGTCGAACAACGTATTTCTTTTGTGCCGACGAGTTCCTTGGTAAACAATAAACGACACGACGAGCGTCGTTAGTTCCCTGTGGTCGCGATTCCATTGTCTCCCCTATTGCTGAGCGATCAAACCCCCTGGAACGATGCTTCGAGGGGATTAGGGCGTAGCTCGCGCGTTGCACCCTTTCACCCTTCTTCGAGCATTCGATATGCTTATTACAGAAAGGGAAAGGTGTCTTCTTCGTTGCACTTCGCCCCCTCCCGCTCTCAAAGAGTCCGTCGCTTTTTGTCCTCTCTCTCTCGATGCTGCACTTTACTCGAACGCGCGCGCGCGCGCACGCTTAACAAACTACCCAACTTCCTCGAAAGGCAAAAAAAAAATATTATCTCGAGATCAATTCTAAAATAAAAGAAAAATGCTGAAGTAAAAGGAAAATTCTAAAATAAAATGAAATTTCTAAAGTAAAAGAAAATTTGAAAATAAATGGAAAATTCTAATATAAAAGATTCTAAACTAAAAGAAAAATTTGAAAATAAAAGGAAAATTCTAATATAAAAGATTCTTAACTAAAAGAAAAATTCTATACTAAAAGAAAAATTCGAAACTAAAAGAAAAATTCTAAAGTAAAAGAAAAATTTGAAAATGAAAGGAAAATTCTGGAGTAAAAGAAAAATTTGAAAATAAAAGGAAAATTCTAAACTTAAAGAAAAATTGTAAACTAAAAGAAAAATTCTAAAGCAGAAGGAAAATTGTAAACTAAAAGAAAAATTCTAAACCAGAAGAAAAATTCTAAAATAAAAGAAAAATTCTACACTAAACGGAACCTTCTAAAATAAAAGAAAAATTCTACACTAAACGAAACCTTGTAAAATAAAAGAAAAATTCTAAATTAAACGAAACCTTCTAAAATAAAAGAAAAATTCTAAACTGAACGAAACCTTCTAAAATAAAAGAAAAATTCCAAACTGAAATAAAAATTCTAAAAGAAAAGAAAACTTTGTGAAAATTCACGAAAAATTAACTCGGTCCCAAAGTAATTCGAAATCAGAGCTTTCGATGTGAAAATTCCCTCGATATATCCAATCGGTTCGATATTGAAATAAAAATATACCAAAGTCGAAAATTCCGAGGAGTATTTTTTTTCTCTTTAAATTGCACCGAACTAGATTTTCGACGATCTCTAGGTCCCAAAATTATTGGAAATTTCACGATGAAAAAATCCCTTCTAATTGACCACCTGTTAAACGCAACAAAACGAAAGAAATGTTCAGGAAAATTCTCTTTTGTCTACAATTCCAGCGGGGTGATTTCGAAATTTTTGAAAAAAATTTTAATTTTACCGCAACAAATTTTCACAAGTATTCTTCGAAACTGTTCATAGTTTCACGAGTTTGTAACTCTGTCGAGGTGTGCGACGAAAAATTGCGCGCTCACCGATTCGATCGAAGTCGAATATCTTCGAGGAATCGTCGTTGTTCGATTTCTAGCGGGCTGTCGGTTCGTGGGCGCATCTCACGAACGACTAAAATCGATTTGCATCGGCGTACGCCGCTTCAGCGCGAGGCTCTGTCGTCCATAAACACAATTCGACCGACCTTGCGGTTTGCATTCTAATTCCTGTCGCGGGCGCCGACTAACGCAATTATCGCGCCGGCCCGGAAATTGCGCGTATGGAAAATCAGGTTTAGACTCCCGCTCGTTCCATAATTTACTGTCATCCCGCTCGAAATCGTCGCGCGAACAACCTCGAATCGACCCCCTCTTCGAATCTCCCAAAATCGAATCGAGAAAAAATTACTCGAGAGAAGAAAAAAGTGAAACGAAGAAACAGACTCATGGGACCTTTCTTTTTTTTTTGAAATTGAATCGGAAAAAATAATTCGAAAGGAGAAAAATTGGACGAAATAAGAGTAAACAGAACGAATAATCACCTTCGTGGGAGTTTCGTGTTTTAAAATTGAATTGAGAAAGAATAATTTGAAAGAAGAGAAAATAGAAGGAAGAGTCGACTAGTGGGACTTTTCTCTTTTAAAATTGAATTGAGAAAAAATAATTTGGAACAAGAAAAAATAGAAGAATCAACTTCGTGGGAGTTTCATGTTTTAAAATTGATTTGAGAAACAATAATTTGAAACGGGAAAAAATAGAAGGAAGAACTACCCTTGTTGGACAAAATACTAGGGAAAATATAGAACGAAGGGTCATCCTCCTTTAAAATCTACTCAGGGACGAAGGATCATCTCGTAGGACAAAATATTAGAGAAGGAAGAGAACGAAGCACTATCCTCGTGGGACCTTTCTGTCTTAAAATCGAAGCAAGATCAAATAAGATGAAACAAGAAAGAATAGAACAAAGGGTTAGTTAAGTTATATATTTACCTTTCAAAAATCAAGGAATTTATAAATCTATATATCCCTCTCTTAAAATCGAACCAGGAAACAATAATTTGAAGTAAGATAGAGTAATTCGAAACTAAAAGAAATAATTCGAAACCAAGACGAATAATTCGAAACAACATAGAGTAATTCGAAATGAGATAGAGTAATTCGAAACAAGATAGAGTAATTTGAAACAAGATAGAGTAATTCGAAATGAGATAGAGTAATTCGAAATGGGATAGAGTAATTGGAAACCAAAGAGAATAATTCGAAACAAGATAGAGTAATTCGAAATGAGATAGAGTAATTCGAAACCAAGACGAATAATTCGAAACGAGATAGAGTAATTCGAAATGAGAGAGAGTAATTCGAAATGAGATAGAATAATTCGAAATGAGATAGAGTAATTCGAAACAAGATAGAGTAATTCGAAATGAGATAGAGTAATTCGAAACAAGATAGAGTAATTCGAAACAAGATAGAGTAATTCGAAATGAGATAGAGTAATTCGAATCAAGGAAAAAAGAACAGGACCACCCCCGTGGTACAAAACATTAGGGAAGGAGTAAACCGGGGGACCATCCCCCCTGAAAAATCGTCCGAAGAAAAAAACACACCGAAGGAAATGAAAACAGAACGAAGTGTTCCACCCTCGTAGGACCCCCCCCCCCCCCCCCGAAACTCGAAGCAAGAAAAAAAAGTGGAACAAAGTGGGACCCCCGTCCCCGTGTGACATTTTTTTCCCGATCGAATCGAAAACTTTGACATTTGGCCAGGTGGTGGGGGGTGGTTGGTGAATTCGAAAGGACCCCCTCGTTGGAAAATGGTTCGACGGGAGATCGATAGGGGCTTTGGGAAAACGAGAAACGGACGGCGGTGAAAAAAGGAGGGAAAAAGGAAGGCAAAAAGAAAATAATAAAAAGGGAAATATCGCGCGAATATAATTCCACCGGGGCTGACGGAGAGCTAGGGGTGGACGGGGTGGTACCAGCCAGGGTAGAAATAATCTCTTCCTTCGTCGCAACTTCGACGGGGGTTCGAATGGACCCGCCTGGGGAGAGTCTTCTCCGGCCGGAACTTGACAAATTTTCAATAAGATCGCTAATTGGCCGGTTATTTCATCCCCCGCGAAAAAGAATTCAGTGACGCCGGACTTGGGTCCCCCGCTGTACCCCCACCACCCACCACGCCCCCCAACCCGCCCCCTGCCGCGCGCGAGCCCCTCCCCTCGCTCACTCCGGTGGCCCGATATTCTCCCGCTCATATCCCCTGGCTATCGATGTATATAGCCCGCGCTATCGATCGGGTCCGGCATTCATTTTTTGCTTATTTGACTTTTCGGCCCGGGCTTTCGTTCGTTCGTTAGCTCTTCTTCGAGGGCCATCGAACGGCGCCCCGCCGCAAATAATTTTCCAGATAAGCCCGTAGCGATGCGGAGCCGCGCCGGGCCCGGCTGGAAATTTCGAACGTCCACCTCCACCGACGCCGACCCGCCCCCTCCCTCCCTCCCACCCGCCCCATTCTGTCGATGGTTCCAACTAGCGATCTACAGAGGTCTTTGCCGCTCATCGACGGCCGCCAGGATCGTTCTGCTCGTCGATTTTTTTCCAAACTTGGATATATTCCGTTCCATTCCTCTATGGACTCCTCTACCAGGAGGAGGGTTACCATATATATTTTTTTTTTTTTTCTTCTTTTATGGACAGAACGTGGGTCAAAGATCGTCCTAGGTATGGTTCAGGAGGGATTCTAGGGGCAAAGAGATAAGACGAACGTGAGGTGTTGCGAAGTTGCAGCAAAGGTTTGCTGTTTGAGAGTAACGATGGTGGAAATCGATGGAGGAGGGATGTGTGTAAATTTGGGAGGGGTTACGGGGTTAAGTATCGGTGGTTATGGTAATTGGTTTTCGTGTTGGTATCGATGATGTATCATCGGGGTTTGTTTTTGGGTCAATGTCGATGATACGTCGTCGATGATTATTTTTGGGTCAATGTTAATGGTATAATATCAATGACACGTCGTAGGTATATTAGTTTTCTGTTAGTATTAATTATATAATGTCAGTGGTACATTGTGGGTGATCGGTTTCGTGTCGATATCAATGATACAATATTAACTATACCCTATTGATCCTCGTCGTGACACCCTTGGGTCTTTTTAGACCCAGAGACACTTGTTCAATTACAACGTTAGAGCAGATCACTTTCGAAATTAAGAAAGATAAAATAATAGAATCTTCGTTCGAAATATTCGCGCGAGCAAGGCCAAGTTGTGGGTCCATTTTGACCCACGCGTGTCCTCTTCCGTCCTCTTCCATCGAAACGATGTTGCGAGGGTTAATGGGTTCTTAAGGTCTGTAAAAGACACTGTGAACATCCGTGGTATAATCTGTGACGTCAATCGTCGGTTAGGTGCACGTACAGTGAATTAATTTTCAAATGCACTTTTGAATTTCGTTATTCTTCATTTTTCTCTTATTGCGAGCCATGGAGCCTCCTCGACCCAATTTGTCCCACGCGTTTTGGTCCACGGTGTATACATATATCGCTGAGGTGTACTGGCCTCAGATGGATTTCCAAGTGCATTCATCTCGAAAAACAAAGTCTTCGATGCAATACTCTTGTTTCCTCGTTCGTCTCGTTCCGAGCCACAGAACCTTCCAGGCTCCATTCGTTCCACAAATTTTAACTCACCGTCTATAATAATCCACGGTGCAATGCACACCGATAAAATGGATTTTCAAATACGTGCAGGAAAATATTTCTAAAAAATAACGTCTCCGATGCAATTTAGTTACTTTTTATTGTGCTCTTCGAGTTAGAGAATCTCTTCAGCTCCATTTGTACGTACTACGAAGTTTGGCTCGCAGTATATACATGTATAGTTAAGTGCGTACGTCCCAGATAGATTATCAAATGCATTTTCCTCTTTATTTTCATCTTCTTTCTAGCCAAAGGATTACTCAGACCTCGTTTCTGTCACGAATTTTAGTCCACGATGTATATATGTATATACATACATATATAGATATACAATTAAGTGCACACTCGCTGGATGCATTTTGAAATGCATTCTTCCTGAAAATAACACCACCGATGCAATTTCGTTATTCTATATTTTCACCTTATTTCTGGTCGCAGGATTACTCTGACCTCATTTGTCTAAATTTTACGAATTTTGGTCTACGACACACATACACATATAAACACAAAATCAAATACACAGTCACTAAATGCATTTCGAAATGCATTCTTCTCGAAAATAACACCACCGGTGCAATATCATCATTTTATATTTTCATCTTATTTCTAGCCATAGAATTACTCTGACCTCGTTTGTATCACGAATTATGGTCTACGATATACATATACATATAAACACAAAATCAAATACACAGTCACTAGATGCATTTTGAAATGCATTCTTCTCGAAAATAACACCATCGTTGCAATATCATCATTTTATATTTTCATCTTATTTCTGGCCATAGAATCACTCAGACCTCATTCGTGCCGTGAATTTTTTTGGTCCATGGTGTACAAGCACGTGCAGATTTGAACGCGCGCGCGCTCGTCGAACGTTGTCCGCTGCAAAGGTCCTCTTTTCAATCGACGATCCGTAATCTCGACGCATGTTCTTCTTTTTCTTTTTTTCTTTTTTTTTCGATCGAGTATTCAAAGTCCGTCTGAACGGTCTACCATCCAGTGGAGGATAAGGACGAGGAGAACACGCTTTGGCTCGAGTCTTGGACTCGTCGATAAAGCTACCCGACTGATCCTTATTCGTTAGATGCTCGCGAGAATGCTCGTAGAACGGCGAGGTGGGAGAGGGGACGTACACAAGATAGACCCTCTCGGGTCCATGATTTCGGGTGGCGTGTGTTAGACGCCGAAACATTCTTAACCCCTTAAATACGGAGCACGTAGCAGCTTATGATTTTACCATCGCGCCATATGGGCGATGCACTCAGCAGTTAAGGGGTTAATCTCGCGTACTCAGACGTCTCGTATCTAACATAGGTACGGGGAGACTATGGCAACGTCGAGGATCAGACCTTCGTATTTCGATCGCGTAGTTTGCATTCGAGGGTTATCGGTTGACTGTCGAAACATATCACGAGAGGTATCGAATTGTTTAAAAAATTACATCGCACGCTCCGAGAAGGAGGTTACCTCCTAACACGTGTCGTGTAACGACTGAATCGTTCGTTGATCCTCGTAGTACCGACAGTTCTAAGAAATACCTCGCGTGGGTCCGTACGGACCCACGCCTTGACCTTTCGTGTACAAAGTCTTTAAACTAAATTTCGGTCATCGTTCCATTATCGTGCCTTTCATTATTTCTAAGCAAAGTTGTACCAACGGTGTAACTGTTCGATGTGAAACTCTCTTTGGGTCAGAAAGGACCCACGCGTGTTACGAACAGGGTTGAATATTATCCCAATACAAAGAGGCAAAAGAAAACCCGAGCTGAACTGTAATTGTGCGTGACCTCGAATTACTAATTGTTTCTTATGAGTCTCTTTGGGCCAGAAAAGACCCACGCGTGGTACGAACAGGGTTAAATATTGCTTCGATACAAAGAGTCAAAAAAGACTCTGAGTTGAACTACAATCGCGCACGACCTCTAATTATCAATTGTCGGATATGAAAGTCTCCCTGGGTCAGAAAAGACCCACGCGTGGTACGAACAGGGTTGGATACTATCCTGGTACAAAGAGCGAAGGAAAAAAAAGAACCCGGGGGTAAACTATAGTCACGCACGACCTCTAATTATCAATTGTTGGATATGAAAGTCTCTCTGGGTCAGAAAAGACCCACGCGTGGTACGAACAGGGTTGGATACTAGCCTGGTACAAAGAGCGATGGAAAAAAAAGAACCCGGGGGTAAACTATAGTCACGCACGACCTCGAATTACAACAATGCAAGCCAACGAAACGGATCTCCTTGTAACAATCTGACGAACAATTACTGTCGTCGATCCCACCCACCCCCGGTTACCCTCTTTCGGCATAGTTGTTCGAGGTCGCGTAATAAATTCACCCGACCCGTTGGACTCGCTTCCTCGAATTCAGCTCGGAGCGGAAACTTCGAGACGAAAAAATCGGGGAATCTTTCAACAAACGGTAGGTAACTTATCCTAAATCGTGCAAACTGCTAAAATGGTGGAGAACGGGTGGGCAACGATAGAAGTCACCCGCTGGTTTATAATCCGCGTGTAATATTCTAAGTTCGTGTTCGACGGAGGGCAGCAGATCCGGAATGAAAAATTCCCGGGGAAAAATTGCGCGTTCCTCGACAGGACCACCCTCGGGGGCCGCAGGAGGCGGCGGTTCATCGATTCCTCGATCGCGGTTTACAATTACCTCGCCCCCTACCACCACCGCCCCCCCCCCTACTCTGCCGTCGTTCATTCTCCAGTTACAAGCAGCGCGACCAGAGGCACACCGGTGCCTTCGAAACTCCGCCGGTATTCCAGGCGTATTATTAATAAAATATTATAGAACGCTTTATAAAAAAGTGGTCGACGAAGAGAAGCGGGAAACAGAGAGAGGTGGGTCAGGGGTGCGGTTCAGCGGCAGAGGCTCGAATAAACCACAGATACCCGACTATAGAGAGCTCGACGCGGCTCGAAAGAGAGAGGACGGCTGGTGTGGCGAGGCGGCGCGCGGGATGGGGTGGGGAGAGACAGCTGGGGCGGTTGGCTGTGGGTGGAGAGTGGGGAGCAAGGGGGCAGAGAGAGAGAGAGAGTTGCGGAGTTCGAGCGATATATTGCGACTAAACCAAACTGACGGAATGCCAAAACTTTTTTGTAATTAAATTTTTCACCTTGATAGAAAAAGCTGCTGCTCGGCGGTGGCGGTGGGTGAGAGGAGGGGGCCGGTGGCGGTGGCTCGCGCCAGTATGCACGTTGTACGGCCTTCTCTCGTCGGGACCACCGTACGACGTTGATTTTTCCCTCTTTTTTTCGTTTGCTCGTCGATCCCCCACCCCCTCCGGTCAGGTATACCTTTGTTAATAGGTTACAAGGGCCGGATGCTTCTCTCGGATGGCGAAAAAAAATAATAACTGTTCCAAGGGTTGCAGAATGGAACTACCTGGCTCTTGCCTACCTTCGTCTCGCGTTCGATTCGACGATGGTTCAATTTCTGGTTGTCCAAGGAAACGTTCTCGATGCTCGTGTTTATAGAATACTTAGTATAGAGGACATATGTTTATAGAATATTTTTCACTCATTTTATAAATGAAGAACACGACTTGTCCCCCTCCGATTGTAACACGCTTTTGCAATATGCGAAACATTAAGTGTAGATACTCAATAACATTAAAAATATAAATAATTGAAGTTGCGTAGGATTGTAACTTGCGCTTTAAATATAACGTACGATTATGTTCATACATTTTTACAATTTTCCAAGACACAACGTTCGAATGCAAAGTCGTACAATTTTTCACAGTCATGGTATTATATTCTACGGCGACTGAGGGTCGCCTTTCGAGTGCAAAGGGTTAAAATATCCAGGGCAAATATTCTTTGATCGAGACTTTCCAAATTTCTCTATTGCTCTTCATTACCTCGAGTAGAAAATTCAAGCACAAAATTAATAAAGATGATTGCCCCCTCCACTATGGTCAAGGTGAGAGTGCGGAGGAAAAGAGGCGTGTACTTAACCTGACATAGACATTACCCAGAACTGACATATTCGATCGAGACTTTCCAAATTTCTCCACTATTCTCTACTAGTTCGAGTGAGAAATTCAAATTTAAAATTAATAAAGATGATTGCCCCCTCTACTGTGGTGAAGGTGAGAGTGGGAGGAAAAGGGGCGTGTACTTAACCTAACCCAGACCTATTCCAGACCTAACGTATTCGATCGAGACTTTCCCACTATTTCAAGTGGGAAATTCAAGCATAAAATTAACAAAAATAATTGCCCCCTCCACTATGGTCAAGGTGAGAGTGGGAGGAAAAGGGGCGTGTACTTAACCTAACATAGACCTACCTCAGACTTAACGTATTCGATCGAGACTTTTCAAATTTCTCCACTATTCTCTACTAGTTCGAGTGAGAAATTCAAATTTAAAATTAATAAAGATGATTGCCCCCTCTACTGTGGTGAAGGTGAGAGTGGGAGGAAAAGGGGCGTGTACTTAACCTAACCCAGACCTATTCCAGACCTAACGTATTCGATCGAGACTTTCCCACTATTTCAAGTGGGAAATTCAAGCATAAAATTAACAAAAATAATTGCCCCCTCCACTATGGTCAAGGTGAGAGTGGGAGGAAAAGGGGCGTGTACTTAACCTAACATAGACCTACCTCAGACTTAACGTATTCGATCGAGACTTTTCAAATTTCTCCACTGCTCTCCACTAGTTCGAGTGAGAAATTCAAATTCAAAATTAATAAAGATGATTGCCCCCTCTACTGTGGTGAAGGTGAGAGTGGGAGGAAAAGGGGCGTGTACTTAACCTAACCCAGACCTATTCCAGACCTAACGTATTCGATCGAGACTTTCCCACTATTTCAAGTGGGAAATTCAAGCATAAAATTAACAAAAATAATTGCTCCCTCCACTATGGTCAAGGTGAGAGTGGGAGGAAAAGGGGCGTGTACTTAACCTAACATAGACCTACCTCAGACTTAACGTATTCGATCGAGACTTTTCAAATTTCTCCACTGCTCTCCACTAGTTCGAGTGAGAAATTCAAATTCAAAATTAATAAAAATGATTGCTCCCTCTACTGTGGTCAAGGTGAGAGTGGGGAGGAAAAGGGGCGTGTACTTAACCTAACCCAGACCTATTCCAGACCTAACGTATTCGATCGAGACTTCCCACTATTTCAAGTGGGAAATTCAAGCAAAAAATTAACAAAAATAATTGCCCCCTCCACTATGGTCAAGGTAAGAATGGGGAGGAAAAGGGGCGTGTATGCAAAAGTTCTCAAAGAATCGTGAAATTTACGCGGCATGAAAGCTGGCGCGCGCGCGCGTGCCTCCGTGGAAACAGCGCGTTCCTAAGCGACCGGAGGCCGAGTAAATTACACAGCGAGTAATTACGTTGTCAGAATTTTATGCCCGGCCACCTCCAGGGCCCTGAGTTTCTCGAACAAACGATTCCTTGACAGCTCGAGAAATGCCTCCGCGATGCGGCGCACCGCGTAAATAATCCTCGAAAGAACGAAAATTAACTCCACTTAACGGACGAGTGGCTGCGTTTTTTCAACCCTTTGTGTCCGGGGGTTGTCGGTGGTCGTCGACGCTGGCATATAAATTCGCGAGAGAGCAGACGAATGCACGAACTTATCGTCGCTTCGCGATCAATGGACGCGTTTAGGTTATTTTTTTTCTCGGGGTTCGGATTAGCCCGGATATGGAGGGGGGTGAATGTTTTTTTTTTTTTTTCAATTATCGAATACAATCGATTCTTTGTTGAGGATTATCAGTAAACGAGACCGCATTGGTGATTTTAAATTACTTTTGGTTGGGAGGTTATTTTAAATTACTTTTGGCTGGGGGCAGGACAATTTTAAATTACTTTTAGTTTGGGGGTAATTTTGAGTTACTTTTCGTTTGGGGAAAATTTTAAATTACTCTTAATTTGGGGGCAATTTTGAATTACTTTTAATTTGGGGATAATTTGAAATTACTTTTGGTTGGGGGTAATTTTAAATTACTTTTAGTTTAGGGGTAATTTTTAATTACTTTTAGTTTGGAGGAAATTTTAAATCACTCTTGGTTTGGGTGTAATTTTAAATTATTTTTAGTTGCTTTAATGGGAGAGAGATTAGCTGCATTTATTGCACGATTCCAGGGGGTAGTGTCTGTTTAATCCATGGGTGTATTCTGTCCAACAGTTGGGTGACTAATGGCTTCGGGTGATTACGCGTGAATTATATGTATTGTTGTACTTTAGTACTTCTTCTTTTATGGTAGGTACCTTGAGGTTGAGAGGGGACCTTTTATTGGTTAGATGTAACAATGGTGGTTTCTAGTGTTTTGAGTTGGAATGTTGAAAAATTTTCTTGTTGTAGTTGCTCTGTTCTTCGTTCAAGATTGAAAGAAATGTTAACAAATTGTATATTTATACATTTTTCTCGAACGAAAGAAGATAATTTCAATAAATTGTATAGACACTTTTGTCGAACGAAAGAAAATAATTGCAATCAATTGTATACATACTGTGCCCAGCTGATAAGAAGTCCTACGGAAGGAATGTGAGCCCAATTGGTCAGAGTGCAAGCTATACCTTAGCTGTAGTGTATTATCAGCTGAAGCGATCTAACTGGGTCGAGTGACGAAGAAAGTAAGTAAAAAGTATCGAAACCAAGTGAAGTAGTGCGAATAGAGCCCTGTACCATTTCGTAGGACTTCTTGTGAACCGTGCACAGTACTTTCATCAAACTAAAGTAAATAATTTCAATAAATGATATACTAATTAATGTCGCACAAAAGAAGATAATTTCAACAAATTCTACACCTATTTTTGTCAAACCCAAGAAGCTAATTTCGACAATTTGTATACATACACATTCTACGTAAAGTTCCAAATGCATTCTTCTCGAAAATCTCAGTACATACACATTTGTGGAACGCAAGATTTACAATAGTCCAATTCAAACGTTTTGCAACCTCCATCCTCGACACCTTTCTCGCGCTGAAAATAAACAAATAACAACAATTCGACAGTCCCTGCGTTCTGGATTCCTTCTCATCGTAAAAATTCCATATATAAACAATATAAAAGTTACTCGAAAACTTATCGAACCCCCGCGTAGAAAATCATCTCTCCTCTCGAGGAAAAACTATAAATATTCAAACGATCGAAACGCGAACGCGCTAAAATACCAAATAGCAAATTGTTCCAAGTTCCTTGGTGGGAGGATGGAGGGGGGGGGGGGGGATGTACGGCCGATATCGTTCTCGCGTAATCGATCGAAGAAAATTTCAGCCGCGAGCTTGGAAAAAGGAAAACGAACGACGAAACGAACGGAAACAAGGACTCGACGGGGGTGGGGGGTGGGGGGTGGGGGAGGAAGCCAGTTCCTGCGGGCACGATCGTTCTCTCGGCCCGGGGAACCAGCCCTTCTGCCGATGGATGAAAAATGTATATTTTTTATTAATTGTACCTTTATTAATTTTCACCGCCGAGTCCTGGCCGTTCACGGAGGCCGGGGGTGGGGGGTACCGGGCGAATTGGAACGCGAACGACTCGTACGCACACTTTCGACCATTTCGTACGACAGTCAGTCTCGATAATGGCCTCCTCCTCGGTGGATTCCATTTTCTTCGAGGATCACTCGTGTTCCGTGTCGATGCCTACGATGAAACGTGCCAGCTCCTCTGTGCCCTGGCTCGACCCCCCCTTTCCCCTCCCCCCAAACACTTTGTGCCCCCTGGTTTTTTCCAAGTGAGACAATATGCCCTTTTTAACTCTTGGTACACCAAAGTGGGATGGTTCTTTATCGAGTGGGGTTCTTAAAAGGCTTTGTAGATTTTTTATTGTTCTGTTTGTTGTTATTGTTTGTTTTATTTTTTATTTATTCAATTCCATGTGGACAAATTCTTTGCGTTACGAAACAAAAATTATTCGTCGAACTGGGAAATAGCGAAGTGACGAATGGTGACAAATAAGATTCACTGCAACGAAAGATGCAAATGTTAAAAATGCAATACCGAGAAATAAAGAAAAGAAGAAAACGATTCTTGGAGATACGAATTCATTGTTGGTTTAATTCGATGGACAATTTTTATGGACGACGCGCTTTCGTTTCGACACCGATCGTATTAATCGTGACAAAAATTTATTCAAACTAATTTTGGGCCCAAAATGACCCGAGTATACGGAATTCATTTTTTTCAATTTTGTAATACTATGAGAGGATTAACGAAGTAGAGAAGTATCCAATTGCGTCTATTATAATAGCTTTCGGTACCGAGAAGTGAGATGAGGACGCGATGGGTCAAGAAAGACCCGAGGAATATAACCAGGGTTAGCAGCGACTGTATCACTTGCCATGTAGATTTTAGAATCGACAGGTATTCAATTTCAGAATAAACGTGATCAAGTAGCCTCAGCGAAATCTAACATAAAAATCAATTCCAAGAAACACGATCAGTCCATTTCCAAGGACCTCAAGGCCCAAACAAGACCCGAGGAAACACATCTAAGCTTAATACTTAATTTCAATATAAATGTACTTCAGTAACACCGACAGAATCTAAAAAAAAAAATCAGTTTCAGTAAACACACGTTCGCTCCATTTCCAAGGACCTCAAGGCCCAAACAAGACCCGAGGAAACACATCTAAGCTTAATACTTAATTTCAATGTAAATGTACTTCAGTAACACTGACAGAATTTAAAAAAAAAATCAGTTTCAGTAAACACACGTTCGCTCCATTTCCAAGGACCTAAAGGCCCAAACAAGACCCGAGGAAACACATCTAAGCTTAAGACTTATATTTCAATATAAATGTACTTCAGTAACAGTGACAGAATCAAAAGAAAAAAATCAGTTTCAGTAAATACACGTTCGCTCCATTTTCAAGGGCCTCAAGGCCCAAACAAAACCCGAGGAAACACATCTAAGCTTAATACTTAATTTCAATATAAATGTACTTCAGTAACACTGACAGAATTTAAAAAAAAAAATCAGTTTCAGTAAACACACGTTTGCTCGATTTTCAAGGGCCTTAAGGCCCCCGAAACGGATTTTCGACTCCAAGGCAGATCGTTCGAGACAATTCGAATCTTTCCTCGCTACGTAACCTTAAAAAAATTGTTCTCAACTTTCCCTTCCGGTCGTATCCAGTATCACGTTTCCCGCGATATATTTCGAGCAATTCGGTCGGTCCCGTAAATTTCCGCGATCTAAAACACACTCGCGTTTCGATCGATGAAGAGTCACGTTCCTCCTTCAATTACCACGGGCCGGCGACGTCGTTCCAAAAACAGAACCCGCGGCCCCCTACAAAGCACCGAATTCCTAACGGCCGCGAATTCGGTTAAGAAATTTCACACTGGTGTTCCTCGACGGAGCCAATTCGAAAACGCGAACCGTCCTCGCCGCTATCGAATTAACCCGGAGTCCGCTCGGTCGTCCTTTGTCGCAGCCGGCGCGCGTCCGCTTTGCCAATTATTCTCCTCTTTTGTCCCCTTCGCCACTCCCACCTGGTGGCCCCTCCCCCTCCCCCTGCCCCCCACTCTTTCGCGTCTCCTTGTCGTGGATCGGACGCCCAGGCTGGAAGTAGCTGTATAACGTTACCGGTAACTCAATAACGATCGAAAGGACCCCGGTAACCGAAACCGGAAGCGCACGCAAATGAGGAAACCCCGTAGCCGAGCCAGAAGTCCTCGGGGTTCGATGCCACGTGACCGTCTCGCGGCCTCCTACGTCTACGCGCCACGCGTGTTACCCTCCGACGAATTCGATACGCGGTACCTGTGGGTGGGGAGAGAGGAAAGGGTTGGTCACGAATTTGTACCGGAGACCATCCGACCAGTATCGGGAATCCGGTTCGAAGTCACGTGTGTTTGTACAATTACTTGACTGTCGATTCTTCAATTGTTTGCGGTACAGTATTCACTGTTCACAAGTTTGATAGTACACTAGAGTCACCACTGTGAAAAAGTTTGATAGCATACTAGAGCAACCACTGTTCAAAAGTTTGATAGTGTACTAGAGCAACCACAGTTCAAAAGTTTGATAGCATACTAGAGTAACCACTGTTCAAAAGTTTGATAGTATACTAGAGCCACTACAGTTCAGAAGTTTGATAGTACACTAGAGTAACCACTGTTCAAAAGTTTTATAGTACACTAGAGTAACCACTGTTCAAAAGTTTGATAGTATATTAGGGCCACTACAGTTCAGAAGTTTGATAGTACACTAGAGTAACCATTGTTCAAAAGTTTGATAGTGTACTAGAGCAACCACAGTTCAAAAGTTTGGTGGTACATTAGAGTCACCACTGTTCAAAAGTTTTATAGTACACTAGAGTAACCACTGTTCAAAAGTTTGATACTATATTACAGCAACCACAGTTCAAAAGTTTGATAGTATACTAGAGCCACTACAGTTCAGAAGTTTCATAGTACACTAGAGTAACCACTGTTCAAAAGTTTTATAGTACACTAGAGTAACCACTGTTCAAAAGTTTGATAGTGTACTAGAGCAACCACAGTTCAAAAGTTTGATAGTATACTAGAGGCACTACAGTTCAAAAGTTTGATAGCATACTAGAGCAACCACTGTTCAAAAGTTTGATAGTATACTAGAGCAACCACTGTTCAAAAGTTTGATAGTGTACTAGAGCAACCACAGTTCAAAAGTTTGATAGTATACTAGAGGCACTACAGTTCAAAAGTTTGATAGCATACTAGAGCAACCACTGTTCAAAAGTTTGATAGTATACTAGAGCAACCACAGTTCAAAAGTTTGATAGTATACTAGAGCAACCACAGTTCAAAAGTTTGATAGTACACTAGAATAATCACTGTTCAAATATTTTATAATATAGATGACGAGCCACTGTTCAGAAGTTTTATAGTACACTAGAGTAATCACTGTTCAAAATTTGCATTCTACAGTTCAGTAACCATTGTTTAGAAATTTTATAGTACACTAGAGTAACCACAGTTCAAAAGTTTGATAGTACACTAGAGCAACCACTGTTCAAAAGTTTTATAGTACATTAGAGTAACCACTGTTCAGAAGTTTTATAGCACAGATTACTAACCACTGTTCAGAAATTTTATAGCACAAATTACTAACCATTGTTCAGAAGTTTTATAGCACAAATTACTAACCATTGTTCAGAAGTTTTATGGCACAGATTACTAACCACTGTTCAGAAATTTTATAGCACAAATTACCAACCATTGTTCAGAAGTTTTATAGCACAGATTACTAATCACTATTCAGAAGTTTTATAGTACACTAGAGTAACCACTGTTCAGAAGTTTTATAGTAACCACTGTTCGAAGGTTTTATAGTACACTAGAGTAACCACAGTTCAAACGTTTTATAGTACAGTAAAATGGGAAGTTCGGAAAATGTGAAAAATTTAAGGGAGTATCTCTTTTCGAATTGATCGATGTAGAATCGAAACCAGAACAGGTAACGAACGCTGGAAGCTCCTGTCGATTTACATCCTGCTAGATTACATTATCAGAACATCCGTTCGAGCTGAACTTTTTAGCGGAATTAAACGCGGAATGTCCGACTTTCCAAACATACTACCGCGGACGAAGCTTCGTTCGCATGACTACGCGTTCGTTCAATTCTTACACGTGTCAGCTGGTTTTTTAATCGTTCGTTCCATGGCACTTGGGAAATGGTCCCCTCGTAAAAAGATGATAGAACTATTAATCGTCAAAAGTAAAATCCACGGTAATAGATGGATCGTGCTACTTTAGAGGTTCTCCTAAACGACACTATGACATTTCTTTTAGAAAGAGTGTAATTTTTCAACAGAGCTCGATTAATTTATAATTACACCTCTTTAGTAAGATTTTCAATTTTGGTCTTGGATCTCTGCAAGCTGGAGATCATCGTCGATATTTTTTCATTCAGTATTAAAGTTTGCTTCTATGAAATTTCATCTAGAAAAATTATACCTTTCGAATAGAGTTTGATTTGTTTATAATCGTGACACTTTTCTAGCCCTAGGCCAGAGGTCTCTGCAAACTGAAAATCAGCGATATTTTCGAATTAAGGATTGGAGTACTCTTTGCTTAGACAGAAACAATTACAAAGTTTTTTTTTAGAACAATTTAACTCTTCAGAAAATCTTGATATGTTTTTACAAACATATGGTGGCACTCCTTTATAAAGTTCCGCATTTCATTCCCTCAGAGGTCTTTGTAAACTAAAGATCATCATCCATTGATATCTTCGAATCCACCATCCTATAAAGACGTCTCTACAAACTAAAGATCATGTTTCATTCATATGTTCAAGTTCAGTATCTTTCAGAGAGATCTGTACAAACCAAACATCATGCTTCATTGATATTTTCAAGTTCAGTACCTTTCAGAGAGGTCTCTACAAGCTAAAGATTATATTTCATTGATATTTTCAAGTGCAGTGCCTTCAAGAGAGGTCTTTGTAAAGCAGAGATCATCATTCATCGATATTTTTGAATCCAGTGTTCCTTAGAAAGGCCTCCACAAAACAAAGATCATCTATCAATATTTTTAAACTCAATATCCCTCAAAGAGGTCTCTGCCAAGCAAAGATCGTCATCTATCATTATTTTAAAGCTCACTATGCTCCAAAGAGGTCTCCACCAAGAAAGGTCATCATTTTTCTATATTGTCAAGTTTAGTATCTCCCAGAGAAGTCTCCACAAAACTAAGATCATCATCTATTAATATTTTTAAGCTCAGTATACTCCAAAGAGATCTCCACCAAGAAAAGTCATCATTTTTCAATATTGTCAAGTTTAGTATCTCCCAGAGAAGTCTCCACAAAACTAAGATCGTCATCTATTAATATTTTTAAGCTCAGTATACTCCAAAGAGATCTCCACCAAGAAAAGTCATCATTTTTCAATATTGTCAAGTTTAGTATCTCCCAGAGAAGTCTCCACAAAACTAAGATCATCATCTATTAATATTTTTAAGC